>NC_134016.1:17045889-17345889 GCF_040712315.1 Castanea sativa | reverse complement strand
GGCAAAGAGCGGCTCAAATGAAAGCTAGCTCTAATCGCCCTTGTGTAGAGTCTTCTACAGGTGATGCATCTCGACCTCCGGTGATCCATCTACTAAGGAGTTTATTGATCCTACTGCCATAGTTGATCCTCCACCTACTGCTTCGAATGATTCATCCATTCAGAGTATGTTGGATACTATCGTGACTGTTCAGGCAACGCATGGACAGCTTTTGGTGGACGTGCTCACAGAGCTTCAGGCTTTGCGTGCAGATTTGGCGAGTCTTCGGCGATCTACTCCACCACCTCCTTTTGATGATGACAAGCCTTGATTGTCCTCTGGCAATGCGTCACAAAAAAGGGGGAGTACATATTGATGGAGATAGGGGGAGTTTTTATTGTTTTGATGATTTTGAGCTTTGGAGCTTTAGATTGTATTTAGGAGATTCATGATGTATTTTTGTTTTTGGCTCATGATATGAGATGTATATGTTAGGGGGAAAGATTTATCTCTTTTATTTTTTCTTGTTTCACTTGTGCTACATTGGCTATTGATTTATATTATGAGGTTATTCATGATATATGTCTTTTATTTTATGTTTTTGTGAAATCAAGAAGTTATTTTGTTTTACTTGTATTTTTCACACATGTGTTTATGTGTTTGTTGAGTGTTTTAAGAATATATAGGTTGATTCAGTTGTGTTGTTGTCTACACTTGCAATTGATAGATTATAGTTAGGTTGAATTGTTTTTGGTTGGGCAATTTTGTTGTAATAGGCTGTTTTTGTTACTTTGAGCATTTTGTTCTATTACGTGTTTTGTCACGGATTGCCAAAGGGGGATCAAAATGTTTAGTCTAGATTTAGGCTGCTCAAAGTGTATGTTTATGTAAAGTTGGAATCGAGTAATTGCAGAAAATTACTATTCAATTTCTGTAAGGCTCGATTGATCGAAAATTAGACTCGATCGATCGAAGCTCGTGTAGAATGTTTTTCTGCAGAATTTTCCAACTTAGCCCAAGCTCATATAACATGTAGGGTTTTATGTTTTATGTCTCATATAAATAGAAAAACCCTAGCCATGTTTTAGGTTGTTGTTTATGCTGTATGTGTAAATTTCTTGTGAGATCTAGAGGTGTTTGCCTTCATACATACTTAGGGTTATCAAGATCGAGATTGATGTCAAGAGCTTGGTGATCGTTTCAGTTGCTGCATAAAGATCTTAAAGAAAAACAAGTGGTATACTTGTGGATATCGTGGATCTGAGAAAGAAGTAGTCTGTGGACTCGGAGATGTCACGTGGTCGTGGTAGTAAGTTTTCTACTCGAGGTAGTAATATGATGTTAGTGGTTTAAGTCGCTATTGTAAAACTTCAATTCTTTCATAGTGGATTTGTTTTACCTTGAGAATAGCTAGGTTAAATCCTCCCCAGGTTTTTTACCGGTTTGGTTTTCTTGGGTTATCATATCGTGTGTTCTTTATACATCCGCATTGCTTTACATGATGTGATTTACTTGTGTTAACCTAGATTTGAATAATTTACCTAAGTAATCACTTGGCTAAATAACTAGGTTAAACAACTTGTGTTTTAAAGGGTCTAAAAACGTACATCTAGATAAGCTGCCTTAGAATTCTATCAACCTTGGTCATTAAAAATAATTAAAGCATCCGTGATTGCCACATCAATCCCACTTAAAATTTCACACTCAACACTGTTAAATTAAAAACACAGTTGAGTACTATTTTGACTGGTGTGACAGTCTCAACCATTGGTGGCAGGGCTTGGAAAATGGTAGAAGATCAAGAAGGGGGAGGGTTGTAAGTTATATAGTCTATCAAGTGAGTAACAACTCAACAAAAACACTATTAGTGTACTTCCCTCTCTCCTACAATATGATTCAAGAATTGTTCCTAAGTTAGTAGAAACTTCTATAAAGGAGATAAATTGATGTAAGAGATAGGGTCGACCATAGGCCTAGGCCACTTAGGCCATTGCCTAGGGCCCCCTTACTATAGAAAGGCCCCAAATTTGGGAGATTTTTTTTAAAAAAAAATTGTTTACATTTTCCTTTCACTATCAAGAAGGCCCAAAGAATTAAGTAATGTTAGATAAAGAGATAAGACAAATTTGAATAAATACTTCTTACAAATAGATGAATTACTAATCACAAGTAATTCATATAGGAAAATGTTAAAAATACTATAAATTTTACTACATAACTTTTATAATTTGATGTAACAATAAATATGATAGGTGAACCTCAAGATATCTCCAACATAACATGAACTTGCCCTACAAGCTCCAAACGTGTTTCATAATCTTAAAATAAAGTGACAATTACACTTTACCCACCTGTGGTTTGCCTCAAATTTAACTTACCTACCTGTGGTTTCATTTTTGACATTTTACCCACCCGTGGTTCAATCCGTTACTACTCCGTAACCCACCTCCCTATCTGTCATTGCTTTCACACGTTTTCTTTCAAAATAAAACACAAAACAGATCAAACACTCCTCTCCCCCAAAACACACTCTCATCCATGTTTGCTCACCCACCTGAGAGCTTAGATGCCACAATGCTACCCACCTGATCTATTAGACCTAAAATCATTTGGGTTTTGATCGTGCAAGGAAGCTGAGGAAGAACGAGACTCACGAATTATGGGTTTTGAGCGTTACAACCTGTGATTGTTGAGTTAACAAATTGGGTATTGATCTGTTCATGTTTCTCCCTATTGGGTGAGGGCAAAATCGGCCATTTACCACTTATCGCGGAAATTATTAGCAATATACCAATGTTTGTAAAATAAGTAGCAAAATACCACTTTTTTTAAACTCGAGTTCATGAAACTTGAGTTTGGTATGTAAATCGAGTTTTAAATGCTCGAGTTTCATAAAAAAAACTTGTGCTGATGTGGATTTTTTTATTGAAAAAATGTCACATGAAACTCGAGCTTTGTAAACTTGAGTTCCATGCAACACAGTACTCGAGCGTACCAAGCTCGAGTTCTTTGTAAATACAAAACTTGAGCGTAATGCTCTTTTTTTTTTTCTTCTATGGTACTTGAGCTTACCAAGCTTGAGTTCCTTGTACATTTTTTTTATTTTGTTATAATCAATAAATAATCCTGTTATACAGACAAAAGTAGTTATTGTGCCTTTTTTGGACGAATAATATAGGCCTGTAGTTGTATGTAAACAGGTTTGTCGTATGTAAACATGCAGTGAACAGTGAATAATTTATGCAAAAAAAAAAGTGATTTTTTAAAAAAATAATGCTAAACAAAAATAAATTTATGCTGAATGCTAGAAACAATTTATGCAGAAAATAGTGAACAATTTTTATTAGAAAAACAAGAAACAATTTTAATTAACGCAGAAAACAGATTTTATGAATGCAGTCAGTATATTTGAATATACAATAAACATGATGTGCAGAGAGCAAATTTTATTAACTTAGAAACATATTTTATCAATGCAAAAAAATAGATTCGATTATTGTGAAATTTAAACATGAAAAAGAATTCAGATTTGGCATTTAAATTTAGAAAACACAATTTCATGAGGTGTTTTATGAGAAAAAAGTGAACAATTTATGCAGTGAACGAAAAATAATTTATGCAAAAAAATAGTGAACAATTTTTAAATAATGCTAAACAGAGAATAATTTTATGCAGAATGCTAGAAATAGTTTATGCAGAAAACAATGAACAATTTTTATGAGAAAATAATGTACAATTTTAATTAACGCAGAAAACAGATTTTATGAATGCAGTAAGTAGATTTGAATATACAGTAAACATGATTTGCAGAGAGCAAATTTTATTAATGTAGAAACAAATTCGATTATTGTGAAATTTAAACATGAAAAAACATTCAAATTTGGTATTTAAATTTAGAAAACACAATTTCACGAGATGTTTTATGAGAAAACAGTGAACCATATCTAAACATGGTGTGCTACAACTCGCCAAGAAAAAAAGTTGCCAAAGCAACTTTCACATCATCAGCCAAACATTTAGATTTATAGAAAAATCTTTCACATTCCTCTTAGAATACACTGCAAGTCAAGAACTTACATATCCAGATGTGGTAAGACGTAAGTTCTTCTTTATATCCAAGTGATCCACTCTTTCTACAATACTTATCAATCATTTAACCATACAGTAATTCGGAACAGGATTGATAAAGTAACAATATGTAGCTTAAACTTCTTTCGGTGTGCTCATGGCTAAAAATGGAGTGAGATTTTTCTTTTACATGTTCTAATTTCTCATTGTAACCCCCAATATTTCAACCAATTTGACCATAACGCTTCCAAGAAGTTTGAAATTTATGAGTGTGTTAAAAATGAATGAACAAGAGCATTGCGCTCAAGTTTTGTATTACAAAGAACTTGAGCTTGGTAAGCTCGAGTATTGTGTTGCATGGAACTCTAGTTTACCAAGCTTGAGTTCCATGTGACATTTTTTCAATAAAAAAATCCACGCTAGCACAAGTTTTTTTTTTTTTTATGAAACTCGAGTGTTTAAAACTTGATTTACATAGCAAACTCGAGTTTCATGAACTCAAGTTTCAAAAAAGGGATATTTTGCTACTTATTTTGCAAACAGTGATATGATGCTAATAATTTCCGCGATAAGTGGTAAATGGCTGATTTTGCCATTAGGTGAGCTCCTGACTTTCTAAGCTCGAAATTTTGTTTTTCTTTTACTTTCATCTGCTCTTTTCCTCTTATTCTAGGTAGATTAAATAATCTGCATAAAGTGTTTCGTTTGAAGTTGGGTTTATTTTTGAAGTTGGGTTTAAAATTCTGCATAAAGTGTTTCTAGGTAGATTTAATTTTTTTTTTCTTGAAATTGGGTTTCTGCAAATGGGTGTTTTGTTTGAAGTATTATGGATTTGATAGATCTATATGCAAAGTTTTATGCTATCTGTAAGCTTTTGGATTGAAGTATCATGGTCTTTTGTTTGATATGCTATTTGTAGGCTTAGGGGTTTGTTTTATCTATAATTAGACATGCATATTTGAAAGCTGATATGCATGAGCGGATAAAAAGAAAGCATGATTAGTTATACACCTTATGCAGATTTTTGAATGGCTTTGGGGTTTGTTTTAGGGGATTGAGTCACATCTTTTAAGACTAATTTTCAGGCCATTGTTAAGGAACATAGTAGATTACTTCTGCAGATAAAAAGAAAGCATGAATGGTGTAGAAACCCCACATGCTAATGTTAAATCTTCTGTACTTGAAAATTTATGATTTTTCTCCCCATATTTGTGATTGGTATTCTTATTAACATTTTTACAATTTTTTTGTTGTTACAATTTTTTATTTTCACAAGAAAGTAGAGTTTGATAAGATGCAATACTTATTGCATCTTATCAAACTCTAATTTCTTGTTTTTTTTTCTCTTACTTGATATTGTTGGAGCATCATGCTAACTACCGCATTTCATTATGTAGCCAACTAGTGCCTCTGGGAGCACTACTGGTGCTCCTGGTCAAAGAAGTGGTGGTGGTGCTACTATAGGGATCAAGGGCAGAAAGTTTGGTGTATCAAGGCCACCAAAGTTTCAACCACTTGGTGGAAAGGGCAAGAAGGCCAACAGGGGCACCAAAAGCAGTAAATGAAGCTGGACGTCAAATATTGTTTTGTTTTTGTTCTGGTTCCCACACTTAATGTAACTAGTCAAGTGCCAAAAACAATATTGTCTGTTTTGGTTGGAAGATGTGTATATTTGATGTGTGGTGGACCAGTAGATAGGTTTTGGTTGTAAACCTATATACATGTGGCTTAAAGACAAAATGACTTGCGCTTGTCTTTGCTTTGGGTGGATACTGTTGTTTAATTAATGTATATTGGCAGATTTTGTATGACTAAGTTTTGCTGTCAAAGTAGCAAGAGAAAATTTGCTTGACCCAAAAGATGACTGCCTTTTCACTATTTTTTTTTTTTTTTTTATAGAAACTTTCGTTTTTTGATACTCGTGTTAATTAGGGAAAATAAAAGATTTTCAATTGGACAGATACTTGTTGTTTAATTAATCTATATTGGCAGATTTTGTATTACTAAGTTTTCTGTCAAAGCAGCAAGAGAAAGTATGTAAACCAGTACTGAGTGAGCTACTCCAAAAATTTGGTGCTTGACCCAACATATATTGTATTCTTATTAGATTTTGTATGCTTGACCTAACAGATTTTGTATTCTTATTAAATTTTGTATTCTGATGTTTGGTAGACCAGTAGTTAGATTTTGTATGCTTAGCCTAACATGCTCATTGTATCAAGCTCATTTTTACATTTGGTGCTTGACCCAACAGATATTGTATTCTTACCTATTCTTACCTTGTAGATTTACAAGGCTTGGTAATATTGTTCGTTAAGGAGTGACTTGTTGCATTTAATCAAACATTTATGATTGTAAGAAAGAGGGAAGTTTAAAGTGTTTTGCTGAATTTCACTCCTTCTTCCCCTCATTTTTCTGATATTTGATTTAGCGTATTTTGTTATGAATTATTTCTCTGCATTAAGCTTTTCTACTAGGTTCTCATGCTTATTTTGTTTCACAAATACAAGCAAAGTAACTGACAGAAGCTAAACATAAACTTTAGTAAAATATGGTAGTTTTGACCATCAGTTCCATGTTGAATTTAGCACTTACAAATGACACATGTTCATGGTTTGGTAAATAATGCAATGATTTCATCTTTGAATTGTTTTCAAGAGCCACTAACAATAGCAAGGAAAATTGGTTTTCAAACATAAGTTAGGAGCATAAATTTGCAAGAAGATTCCAAGAATTCAAAACTTGGCAACTTTTCTAGCATTCTTTGTATTAGTCTTTTATGCAAAGGTTCACAGCATTCCTTGAGGAAAAACAAAACAACAACATTGAGGTAAATATGAAAAATAACCTTGACACAATTAGTGCCAGCTTGTACAATTTCTCACTCTCTCTAACCCTCATAACTTTCTCCCTAATTTCACAATTCACAAATAATCACAACTAATAATTTGATCTTCTCAGATGGTTGACCATAGCCTGAACTGGAAAGCCCATTGATCCACAGAAACAACATTTGTTTCTAAGCAAAGGCAGCTTTTTTTTTTATTTATTTGGCAAGTTGTAGAAACACCAACTAGAGACTTTCCAGTACCACAAGGTAGCACTATAATGCCAGATCTTGCTCTACCTACAATTAAATAATTTTTTAATGTCAACTGAAATTATATACCATTATTCAAAAAGTTAAAACAAGAGTAATATATTTGTTCTTGCCAAAGCCAACAGAGAGCTTGAGAAAATCTAACAATGAAAAAATTGTAAAAATGTTAATAAGAATACCAGTCACAAATAAGGAGAGAAAAAAATCATAAATTTTCAAGTACAGAAGATTTAAGATTAGCATGTGGGGTTTCTACTCCATTCAAAAATTTGCATAAAGTGTAACATCACAATCAGCATGTGATGTCTTTATGTCTTATGTCTGGAGTACTAAAGAATAAACTTAAAGTTGCATTCACATGTGACTACTTATTTTGTACATACATGTGTCCGACCTTCCTCTCCATACTTTGTATGTTTGCCTCATAGTTCATTTTTGTTTTTTGGCCATGAATCAATACAAGTCATGCAAATTATGTACTATATGCATATGATTTGGCCTCTCAGAATATTAGTTTAGGATAAAAGCAAATTCAATTGAGCTTGTTCTTACTAACTAGTCTAGGCTACAACAATATATTTTTACCAATAACATGTGACTACAAGTTTTAAATTGTCTCTCATCCTACCACATAAGCCTACTCCATCCCAGTCATAACAACAGCCTAAAAATTAGACAATAGTACAACACAGTTCAGGATATATTATTAGACTCACTCAATATGAAATGAAAGCTGAGAGAAGTTGCGAACGATAAAATTATTATCAGAAGATCAGAAACTGATCGAACAATATTTGATGCTAGAATTTTGTGACTCCAGAATTTCTATACAATCGAAAAAGAACGTACATCTCTAGAGCTTGGGATGTTAATGGGAATTTTCAATTGACGACTTTGGCTGATTCTGCTGCATGGTTTAAGTCTATAGCTTGCTTCACAAATAAGTACATGAAGACCAGATAGAAATTAACAGCCATTAGTCAGGCATGTTTCAAACAATGGGCAAGAAATCCAAGAATAATTCTATCCAATGGAGCGCGTAATTGAAAAATGCTGCACTTGTTGAGAATATGAATTAGACTATATATTGAAGTACTTCAAACATATTAAATTTGAGTGTTTACCTGCATGTTGAAATGTATTCACTACAAAAAACTGGACCTATAGTGGCGTTTGTTTTAGTGCCATTTCTTAGTGCCGTTTGTAAAGAAATGGCACTACAGGTACCCTATAGTGGCGTTTTACAAACGCCACTATAAGCCCAGTTTTTTGTAGTGATTTGACCACTCAAAAAAAAATCCCCAAAGAATATAGTCACTAATAGTCGAGTAAAAGAGAAATATTAAACCTACTCCAACGACAAGCACTTGAAGAGTTGAATGCTCTTGTCAGAGTACAGGCAGCTATTCGTAGAGACTGGCCGAGAGCAAGGGCTTCTGACACAACTAGTATTCTATTAGCCACTGCCAAATTATCGCAACAAATTCTAATAGCTAAGAATTAAGCACAAGATTGCAGAATAAGCTGAGAATAACTATATTTCCTTCCTTAATTGAACATTACACCGGCAACTGGTAAGTGTATGCTCATGTGATGATTAAGGATGAGGAAAGGAAATTTTGATCCTTCACTAAAAGGTTTCCATCTTTCTCGGTGTACAACATTACAACATCTCACACATGAATGATTAACTATCACAAAAGCAACCTGAGGATTTTATGTGCGACGAAGGTAGATTAATCACACATCAGTTGAGACTAGGGCTGGACCTGTTTGGGTTGATCAATTATGCTGATTTATATGTATGTATTGAAAGGACATTTTGCAAATAATTGTGTCAGGGTGGGCATGCTAGATAAGATTTAATGCAGTAGCTTATAACTTCTGTAAAGTTAAATTTTTTCAACTATGTGTTGGCTTTATTCCATGCCAAATTTACTTGTAATTCAACATTTAGAAACCTTATATTTAGGTGGGAATAATGTAAGGGTTGTGTGTGTGAGAGAGTGTGAAGAATTGATCAAGTGTGTACAACAAGGAGCAACTAGCGACTGGAACTCGTGACTGACTTGCGAGTGGCGACCCGCCAAAATGTGGTACATGTGTGAAGCATGTAGGAAGTTGGAGGGTCACGATAGCTGGATCACTACAGGACAATAAGTACAGTCTGGCCTTTCTGTTAACTGGCAACTGGAACTTGCAACCCATCCCAATCGCAAGTGACTCGCCAATGCACCCTGTTTTGCTGAAAACTAACTTTTCACATTCCATCTCATACCCTACTATAAATACCCTTATACCCACGAAATGTAGAGAGTTTCTAGAGAGAATTTTGAGAGAGAAGCCCTAGAGAAAAACAATATTGATTCATCCATAATCTTATACATTTGATTCTCTAAATTCCTCTACTCTCACCCTCTCCAAAGTCATACCCATGAGAGGATCATAAACCAAATCCTTAGCTCACTAAATTCAGAGCAATGAGAAGGTACTTGGTGTTTAGGAAGCAATTCACGAGAGAACCAATTTATATTGGTTGATGCAATGGGCTAATTATAGGATCTAGTAAGCTAAAGAAGACAAGGTTCGACGTAACCCTATTGGAGCAAGAAGCTTGGAGGGCTTAAGTATATCGGGTAGATTAGGCTTGGAGGGTCTATTGCTATTCATGTATCCCAACTAATTTCTAGTGGCCATTTACCGCTTGGAGGGTGGCGGAGAGGTTTTTTGTCAAAATCTTCAATTTCCTCTTCAATAACACGTGTCGGTGTTGTCTTGTGTTTGCATCTCTCTTTCCCTTACTCGTTGCTTTTAATTACTGCTGTGTTGTGATTAAAATATGACTTAGGGTAGTTTGATAATTTGGGTATTATTTATAGTTCATAGTCCACACATATATTGTTTCAATATAAGCTTGCTTTAAAATTTTGTAATTGGGGGTCTAAACATTCACAAGTGTTTTATACATTTAGTAAGTTTTCAATTGGTATCAAAGTGAGTATGCTTTGATGGATTTCTAAATCCTTAGTATGATCCTTGACCCCTAGGATGGATAGGTCTTAATCCGTCAATGCACCTCCCTTCTTTGATGGGAGTAATTATGCATTTTGAAAAGTGTGTATGCGTGCATTTTTGTGCTCCATTGATGAGAGTGTGTTGGATTCTGTAGAAATTGGTTGGACAAGGCCGGAGGCTGCCAAATCTACTTGGGATAAGGCAATTCTCATAGTGGCTAATGCTAATAACAAGGCACTTAATGCTATATTTTGTGGTGTCTCACCGGATGAATTTCACAGGATATCTCATGTGTCCATTGCTAAGGAGGCATGGAAAATTTTGGAGACTACTTACGAAGGCACCGAGAAGGTGAAGGATACCAAGCTTCAAATGCTTACCACATGGTTTGAAGAATTGAAGATGAGCGAAGATGAATCATTCGACTCTAACTATGGAAAGTTGAATGAAGTGGTAATTAGCAAATTGAACTTGGGTGAGAAGATGGAAGACTCCAAAGTAGTAAGAAAGATTCTCAGATCATTGCCAAAGAGCTTTCGAGCCAAGGCAATCGCCATTGAGGAGAGAAAGGATCTTGATGAGATAAAGGTCCAAGAACTTATCGGCTCTCTTCAAACATATGAGCTATCTCTACCATCTCAAAGGAAGAGCAAATCCCTTGCTCTTAAGACAATCAATGAGAGAATTGAAGCTCAAGATTCCTCAGATGAGGATGAGGTTGAAAACGAGGTGGCGTACCTTGCAAAGGACTTTTGCAAGTTCTTGAAATTCAAAAAGGATGGGAAGTCCTTTGAGAAAGGAAAATTCTCCAATTTCAAGAAAGACAAGAAGGATTTCAAAAGGAAGGATTCCAAAGACTCTTCATCTTCTCAGGTAATGACTTGTTATGAGTGCAACGGGCATGGCCATTTGAAGAAAGAATGCCCCACCTATTTGAAGGTAGGGGTGGCAATTCGTGTTTGCGTGTCGAGTTCATGTCGTGTCAAGTCTTGAGTATTTGATTACATAGGTCAACACTAACCCGACATGTTTATTAAATGGGTCAAGATTCCTCAACTCTAACACGACCCATTTATTAAACGGGTCAGTCGTATCAACCTGTTTATCAGCTTTTATCAAAATGAAAAATAATAATTAATGAAAAAACAAACAAATAAATATTTTTAATATAAAATTCAAAACTAACGAGTAACTGCATCACAAATAATCATTTAAAATTAAAGCATATCCCAATATCACAAATAATCAATCGCAATATGTCAAAGAAAATAAATTACAACAACTAATAAGTTTATATACCAAGAGTTTGAAGGGTATATTGGTAAAATATCATTTAATTAAACGGGTCAGACGGGTTCTATGTGTTCAACACTAACCCAACCCATTTATTAAACGGGTTAGCTGTGTCAACCCAAATATGACATGAACCGTTAAGCCTCAACCCATAACCTGCTAATTTCATGTCGTGTCGTGTCGGGTTCGCGAGTCTTGTCAAATTTTGCCACCCCTATTTGAAGGCAAAGGGTAGAGCTTTTGCTACAACCCTTAGTGATTCAGATAGCTCAAACTGCGATTTTGAAGAAAGCTGTGATGGGGAAGAAAACTACTCCGCTTTCATGGCCATTGCTCCCATAGATTCTTTGGAAGATTTAAGCAATCTAGTGGAAGAGCTTGGTGAGCATACCGAAGTGGAATCTATTGGGGTTGGAGATGAATCCGATGATAATGAAGAAGAGTGTGTCTATGAAGGAACAAATAGATTGCAAGAATGCTACAATGCACTTCTTCAAAAGTGCAGAGAATATGCAAGAGTGGCTAAGGCAGCCATTAGAAAGATGAAGAAAGCCGAAAAGGATTATAAAAGCATCCTCGTGCAGTACAAAGAGACCGATGTGAAGTTGAAGGGTTAAATGAAGAACTCATCAATGCCTATTCTAGGATAAAGTTTCTTGAGCTTGAAATTGTTCAAGAAAATGCCAAAGTAGAGTGTGTTGCTTCCAAGAAACTTGATGAAGTGTTTGCCTATCAAAAGCCCTTTTTGGATAAAAGTGGCTTAGGGTATACCGGAGAAAGTAGCTCAAGCTCTAAAGTGTCTAAGGAAATGAAGTTCGTCAAGGCTGAAGAACCATCAATTCCTCTTGTTGACAATGTAAAATCTGAAAAGAAACCAAATGTGGTGAATTAAATGGTTTTGATGAAGTCTCCCAAGCCAATTGTCACTAAGCCTAAGGCAAGAGGAAAGTCTCTTCCTAAGACACAAAGAGATCCACAAGCTCAACACTATTGCCATCATTGTGGAATCCAAGGGCACATTAAACCAAATTGCTACAAGCTCTAAGCATTGAATAATGCGAATCTTCAAAAGTCAAGAAGACAAGGAAAAGGCAATGGGAAACCCAAGAAACCAAAAGGGCAAGAAGGAGAACCCGTTAAGTGATGTGATGAAGATGATTGACACCATCACCTCATGTTTCGCCAACTTCACCTTAAGGTTTGAGAATCATGGCTTAAGTATCCAATCCTTAAAGGATATCATCCCAAATTCACGTGCCATGTGGATGAAGAAGGGTATTCATCAAGGTAGTCAATACCGTACCGGTACTGGTCATACCGGCTAGTACGTACCATACTGGTATGTTTACTAGTATCGAAATGTCAACGTTTCATACCAGTTTAAATACTGGCCATACTGGCCAATTTCGGACAATACTGGCCCGTACTGGCCGATACAAAAAAAAGTTTTTTTTTTTTTAGTTTTTTAATTTTTGAATTTTTGTTAGGGCAGAATGATAACTTATCTGCGTTAACTTATTAGTATTATTTGTTTTCTTAGTATGCAATGAAAAATTAAGCTTTCTATTTTTTATATTGTGTTTTTTTTTTCTTTTAATTGATGCTAAAGTCTAAAACCATGAATAATTTGTTCTGAATTGAGAAAATGTTTTTTGGTAAAATTTTATATTTATTATAATATATATTTACACACACACACACACACACACACACACACACAGATATATATATATATATATATATATATATATATATATATATATATATATAAAATAACGATAAACCTGAAACGGTATACTGATATTAATCGGTACCGAAATATATCGTTCTACTGGTCAAACCGGTATAGCCTCCAGTACGAGATTGTCTCCCTTGGTACTCATGCATAAGCATTATAACATATCCATCCATTAATTCTTTCTATATAATGTGACATTGTTGGTTGTTTGCTTATTTTGCATTCTAGCATGTTTTTTTATGTTTAAAAGTTTTGGTTGTTTGTTGTTTGTTTTTTATCATTCTTTTCTTGCTTTGTGTCAAAAATCCAAAAACACATAAAAAGTATAAAATCCAAAAAGTTTGATCGGTAGTGTTGTGCATTGTCATATGCATGTTTAGCCTTGTACCTCCATACTAATGACTTTGTGCATTAATGAGCTTGTATCTTTGTGGGAAACATCTTGACACCTATGTGATTGTTGTAAATAGATCTTCAAACTTGTCATTAATGATTAGTCAATAGTTTTGTTGATCTTGAGGTATGCGTAGACTTGTGCCTATATCTCTTCCCACTTTTTTTTTTTTTTTTGCTTTATAGCTCAACCAATATCAAATCTCGAAAAGAGATAAAGAGCTGAAAAAGCTATTGCACAAACTAGTATTTGACTAGGAAAAAGGGAAAGCGGCATGTATTTAAATTGTATGGTGCCAAATGCCAAAGGCTTACTTATCAAATTGAAATATCAAAAATTTCAAGCATCGATCTCAAAAAGAGATGTAATGATCAAAACTAAATAAGCCAAATGAAAAGCTTCTAACTCAATGTAATCAATTTTATGTGGGAGGTAATATATGTTCATTTCTACAATTGAGATAGGTCACTCTACTTAGTGCTAGTTGTGTATGACATGGTGTAATCGATCATTGAAGCTTCATATTAGACTAAGGACTATCTCATGTTTGATACCCACTCACATCACACATGTCTATGTTCAATGAATTCCTTATTCATTTGTGTGATTGTATTTGATTAAATGTGATGTACATACTCAAGCATTTGTTGATCAAACCCAAAAATATTTTTGAGTATTTTAGTTGATTTGGAAAGTTTTTTGTTTCGAAAAATTTCACAAAAATCCAAAAAATTTGCAACTCTGTATTTTGGCCACTCACTCGCGAGTCACGGGTTTTCAAGCTCCAATCACGAGCTTATCCAGAAGGTTTTCACGACTCACTGGCAAGTGAGAACTCAAGTCACGAAAAAGACTTAGAATTTTTTTTTTCAAAATCTAGACTTTTGGCAACTCATTTTGGCAACTCATTCGAGAGTCACAAGGTCATCCAGAAGCATTCGCGACTCACTGGCGAGTGTAAGTCCTAGTCGCAAAAAAGACTTAGATCAATTTTTCAAAATCTGGGTTTAAGGGATTTTGGCAACTCACTTGATGACTCACTCACGAGTTAGTTGAGTCGTGAAAAATGCGTGTTTTGCAAAAATTGGGATAAAAATCAGACTGTTTTTCAAAATTTTTCATTTTCCCTCGCATCACGTGCATGCCTCTTCGTCTTCTCCGCCTCTCCCTCTCTTAAAACCACTATTTTCACTCCAAAAACCTTCATTTTTCTCTTCAATCTTCACTCCAAATCCAAGAAAAGGTATGGGTCTTCACTGCTTTATACTTTATTTCAAGTTTAAAGCATTATATTTCATGGATTTATTGTTTTTGTTGAGATAATGAAATATTGTTGATGAACATGGGTATTTGTTGTGTTTGGTGAAATTATCATATGGGTTTTGTTGAGAATGATGGTATGATGCTTGTTTTACATGTTTTTACTACATGCTCATGCATTATACGATGTCTTGTGTTGTGGAGTGCATATCATCTTGTTGAGAAAATGTCTATTTAGATGTTTTTTTGTGCAATGTTGGACTCTGTTGAGTACAATATTTTGGGATAATCATGTTTCCATGTTTGGAAAAACTAATGGTTATGTGTTTTCACACTTTGCCCTTTGCATGTTTTCATGCCTCTTATGTGCATATTTTTTCATATGATGCACACACATACAATCTTTAACATGTTGAGTATTTAATGCCATGACTCTATCATGCTTTGATGCTTAGCATCTTCACTTGTCAATTTTTTTTAATTGCTCTTTAAATTTCAGTTTTTAGGGTTTAATTCACAGTGTATGTTTTTGGTACTAACTTGTTGCTAATCAAGTTTGTTGCCGTTTATTGTGCTCTGTTTTTGTGGAATTTGCTACTATGTTTTGTACATGGCTCCACGAAAAATTGTTGCTCAACATGGTGATAAGAGAAAGCGCCTTAACAACATCCTGTTTTGTTCCCCTCAACACTTTGAGAGATATGCCGCTCAATTTGAAACAACTCCAATCAATCAAGAGTGACATGTGAATCTTGTAGATCTCAAGGATTCCTTCATTCCTAGCTATTTTGAAGGATGAGGCTGGGACAGACTTCTTAGTGGATTCCACGGTATTTGTGAACCGTTGATCAGAGAACTCTATGCTAATGTGTCCCTCAAAGAGGATCACATAGAGTGTTGGGTTAGAGGTTGTCAATTCACTCTTGACATTAATGACATTGATGCTATACTTGGACTTGGAGAACATGATCATGAAGTGTTCATTCCGTTCAAGGACAAAATGATCTCTCTAGAAATTGTGTAACATCACATTGGTGGCTATAGGGAAGGAAGAAGCCTCAACACAACATCCTTTCCTCCGAATTTAAGATGCCTAGCATATATCATGCTATTCAACTTGTATCCGGTCAAGAAGTTGTCCACCATCAACAATGCTAGAGCCATATTCCTCATGGAGCTTCGTGAGAAATCCTACATTGACATCGATGCACACGTGTATAGCATCATTACTGAGTCCACAAAGACAACCTCAAGTTCAAAGCTTGTTGTCCCAAGTCTTATAATGAGGATCCTTCATGAAAATAGTGTGGAAACTCCACAAACCATAAGTCTAATGCCTTAAGCTCCTTCCATTAACTCTCAAACAATCTCATGAAGTAAAGTTAGACTTCCTGGAGATGAACAAGGTGAAGAGACTAAAGAAGCATCTCATGCTAATACAGAGACTAAAGTAGAAGGACAAAAACCTCTCCCAAGACATAGTGGTGGTCGAGGTAGGAGCAAAGCATCACCGTCTTCATCAGTCCCTCTCAATGCTTTTCAGATCATACTTGAGAAGATTGATGGTCTTCGGGATGTGGCAAATGAGCATTCCAATAGCCTTGTAGCTATCCAGGACCAAATCAACTTGTTGGCAGCCAAGTTTGACAGCTTCACTCACTAGCCATAGCCTTTTGGCCATTCTGGTCAAAAATGGGTACTATCAGGTAGCTCTTGAAGGGGAGCTTATCTTGAGGGGGAGAACTTTGGTTTTAGATTATGATTTTTATAGCTTTTTATGGTTTTCATAGTACTTTATTTCAGTACTTTACGGTTTTAGTATTTTGGTTTTAAAATACTTGGATACTTGGATATTTTGTGTTATGGTTTCTTGGATATTTTAGCTATTTAGAATATGTTTTTATATGTACCCTTGCTTATGTAGCTTAGTATTTTGTTAATGTTTGCATTTTCTCTTTAGTACTATTGTGCCCATGTTGGATCTTCTATCCTTGATACAATTCAAACCTAATGCTTCATGCTTTAGTGTTCTTGCATCGATTGAGTGTTGGACATGCAAATGATACTTTGCATTAATCTTATTTGCTTGCATGTCCAGATGTTCATTTACTTTGTAAATATTCATTGTAGTCATTATTTATAGTGATTGTTCGTGTATGGTCAAGTTATGCTTCTTTGTCATATTAATAATTACTTGATCGCATTGTGCTTGCTCTATATGCATTCTAAGTTTACCGCTAACAATAAACTTAATGGTTGCATTTTGTGATATTGTTTTCAGGAGACTTGTTCATATGGTTCAAGAGCTTCACAGATCTAGAATTAGGTGTGAGTGATTTTTGGCTACTGTTCCCAACTCTCGCTTTAAGTCTAGAGTCTATTTTAGGGTTTTGTCACAGAATAGCCAAAGGGGGAGATTGCAAAGTTGAATTTATTCAACTATGTGTTGGCTTTATTCCATGCCAAATTTGCTTGTAATTCAACATTTAGAAAGCCTATATTTAGGTGGGCATAATGTAATGGTTGTGTGTGTGAGAGTATGAAGAATTGATCAAGTGTGTGCAACAAAGAGCAACTGGCAACTGACTCATGAATGACGACCCGCCAACTGGAACTCACAACTCATCCCAATCGCAAGTGACTCGCTAGTGCACCCTGTTTTGCTAAAAACTGACTTTTCACATTCCATCTCAACTATAAATACCCTTATACCCATGAAATGTAGAGAACTTCTAGAGAGAATTTTGAGAGAGAAACACTAGAGAAAAACAAGATTGATTCATCCACAATCTTATAATTTGATTCTTCAAATTCCTTTACTCTCACCCTCTCCATTGTCATACCCATGAGAGGATCATAAACCAAATCCTCACCTCACCAAATTCAGAGTAGTGAGAAGGTACTTGGAGTTTGGGAAGCAGTTCATGAGAGAACCAATTCATATTGGTTGATACAATGGGCTAATTACGGGGTTCGGTAAGCTAGAGAAGACAAGGTTCGGTGTAACATTGTTGTAGCAAGAAGCTTGGAGGGCTTAGGTGCATCGGGTAGATTAGGCTTGGAGGGTCTATTGCTATTCATGTATCCCAACCGATTTTCTAGTGGATCATTTACCACTTGGAGGGCAGTGGAGAGGTTTTTTGTCGAGTTCTTCGGTTTTCTCTTCGATAACACGTGTCGATGTTATCTTGTGTTTGCATCTCTCTTTCCCTTACTCTATGCTTTTAATTACTGCTGTGTTGTGATTAAAATATGGTTTAGAGTAGTTTGCATATTTGGGTATTGCTTATAGTTCATATTCCACACAAACATTGTATGAATATAAGCTTGCTTTGAAATTTTGTAATTGGGGGTCTAAACATTTACAAGTGTTTTATACACTTACTGAGTTTTCAACTTCAAAACACATGATAAAATCAGTGTTGTACTCTGATGCAAAATAAGAGGGAATGAATATTACATTACACCGGAGAATATCTACATAGAGTGTTGGAAAAATATGGTTTGTATCTTATACAAAACATACGCAAAGAAAAATTAACGGATCTACTTCATTCGCAATTGATAACATGCACTACATGTAAATATCAGAATTTAAGAATAAGAGAGCATACCTTGAAGTGGTGAAATTCAAAACAAAGATCAGAAGCACTTAGGAACACTTTTAATCATCACTCCAATTTCACTAACGCCCAAAAAGTGTGGTCTCTCGATCAATTCGAGGGAGAATAAGAGAATGACTTTCTCTCACACATACATTCTATTTCATAATGATGTCTCATCATAATATTCTGTATGTTTCTTACATTGTATCTAACTGATTATCTAATTGGGCTATCCTTTTGGGCCTTCCCAATTGGGCTTAAGTGTGTGGCTTGGAGTGGGACCAAAAGGGATCAATAAGACACTAGCTCCAATGAGCATTGGGTTTTTCTGTCAACTCTTGCCAAGTCCAAAGTTACCATTAACTATATTTAATACCATTATATAAATATAGTTTCACTAAATTACATCCCAAGACTTTATTGTACATGGAACCCCTTCATAAAATATTCGTAGTAATACAAAGTCATGAAAGTAAACTGTCACTTTGAAAATTACTAAATCTTAATTCCTTGAGTACCTGGTTTAATCCTTTAAGATATTCATCATATATTTATGAAATTCAATTCCATAAATATATATTTAGTAACTCCTTACTAAAGTGGTTAGGCCGAATAGCCAAATCTATTAAACTTATCTCAATGGTATATTTTATATCTCCGTCAAAAGACCATGAATTCTATCTTGAGAATATATGTTCTATCAACACTAAATATGGCTGCTTAACATACTGAGGTTTTGATCGTAACTTTAGATCTCACTCCTGATATATCAAAGCAACATATACTTCATGATCAGGTCCATTATCCTCTTAGGATTAAGAGTTCATGTAAATAGAAATCGTGAGATTTATTATTCATTTAATAGTCGTTAGGAGAATAATAAATCCCACAGTGATATAGCTCAATATGTTTTAACTCTTAAAACATATCAACATACCAACTAGAAATCTCTATTTCCATGATCAAGACAAGTCATCTTAGTTAATATGTTATAGTCTTCGCGGATGAAATGTCCAATTTCATCACCGACTACGAACTAAAATTCTGAGTTTACAAAGAACTTGTGATTTATATCTTTTGTGATTTTTCAAATAAATCACATACTATGCATCTCATGGACTATATGATAATATCACAATATTCATGTTACCATTATTTTTAGATAATAATAAAACAACTTTATTAATCACAACATTAAGCCATACATAATATCATACATAGCATTATACAATAGGATTTAAGGGCACTAATCCTAACAATCTCCCACTTGCCCTAAAGACTATTGTGCACTAATCTAACTCCCATCTCCTCCAAATGTGACTCAAAAGTCCTTTGGGGCAAGGCTTTGGTAAAGGGATCTGCTAGATTCTTTGCACTTTTAATCTTTGCTACTACTACATCTCCACGAGCACCTATGTCTCGAATATTGTGGTACTTTCTCTCTATGTGCTTTCCTTTCTTGTGATTCCTTGGATCCTTGGATTGTGTAACCGCTCCATTATTGTCACAGAACAATGTGATAGGAACTTGCTCAATTCTTACAACACCAAGAAATGAATTTCTTGAGCCAAACAGCTTCCTTTGCCGCTTTACAAGCAGCAATATATTCGACTTCCATGGTGGAGTCGGCAATACAAGATTGCTTAACACTCCTCCAACTTATGGCTCCACCTCCCAAGGTGAACACACAACTTGAAGTGAACTTTCTAAAATCAAGATCTGATTGAAAATCTGAATCTGTATAACCAATAGGTATCAAATCGTCACTATGGTAAACAAACATATAATCTCTCGTTCTCGTTAGATACGTGAGAATATACTTTACAGCTTGCCAATGTTTAAGTCCTAGATTTGATTGATATCGGCTGACTTTGCCAATTGAATAACAAATATCCGACCTAGTACAAAGCATGACATACATGAGACTTCCTACTACAGAAGCATAAGGTACTTGTCTCATCATGTTTTCTTCCTCAAGAGTCTTAGGCCTTTAGTCATCTAACAGAGGAACTCCATGTCTAAAAGGAAGTAATCATTTCTTGGAGTTTTGCATGCTAAACCATTTTAGAACATTATCTATATATCTAGCATGTGATAAACCTAACATCTTATTCTTGCAATCTAGCCAAAGCTTGATCCCTAGAATATACTTATCTATATATCCAGCTTGTGATAAACTTAACATCTTATTCTTGCGATCTCGCCAAAGCTTGATCCCTAGAATATAGTTAGCTTTACCCAAGTCCTTCATATCAAATTGGCTTGACAACCAAACATTTATCGATGACATTACCCCTACATCATTTCCAATGAGTAGAATATCATTAACATAAAGCACTAGAAACATTACTACTTTATCTTTATGTCTCTTGTACACACATGGTTCATCTAGACTTTGCTCAAAACCAAATGACTTAATTGCTTGATCAAATCTAATGTTCCATGACCTAGATGCTTGCTTAAGTCCATAAATGGACCTTTTCAACTTGCATACCATATGCTTTTGTTTCTTTGCTATGAAACCTTCAGGTTGCATCATGTATATTTCTTCTTCAAGATTGCCATTAAGAAATGCAATCTTGACATCCATTTGCCAAATCTCATAATCATAATGAGCAGCAATGGATAAGAGAATTATGATAGATTTAAACATTGCTACTGGTGAAAAGGTTTCATCATAATCAATACCTTCTTTTTGTGTATACCCTTTTGCCACTAGTCTTGCTTTAAAGGTTTCAACCTTTCCATTTACAAGATCCCAAACTTGATTGGTATACATTGAAGCTAATTCAGATTTCATAGCTTGGACCCAATGATTTGCATCTATATCATTCATTGCTTCATCATAAGTGTAAGGATCAGTTTCAACCTCTTCTGAGATAGCTTCATAAGTTTCTCCCAGACCTATAAATCTTATAGGTGGCCTTACATTCCTCTCACTACAACGAGGCACCTATGTACTAAACATCTCATGAGTAGCATCTTGTGGTGTATCCAATATAGCCACATCATACCTAGTTTCATCCATTGGTTGTTCAATTACAGGTTCATTCATTTCAGCCAAAACAACTCTACTTCTAGGAGTAAAATTATTCATATAGTTATTTTCAAAAAATTTAGCATTTGTACTAACAAAAACTTTGTTATCATTACAACTATAGAATAAATAACCCCTAGTTTCTTTTGGATAACCCACAAGCAAACATACTTTTGATTTTGATTCCAACTTATCAAGCTTCCCCTTTAGCACATATGCTGGACAACCCCAAATGTGGAGATGTCTCATACTAGGCTTACACCTAATCCACAATTCCATGGGTGTTTTAGGAACAGATTTTGATGGAACTAAATTTAAAAGATGCATTATTGTATCTAAGGCATACCTCTAAAAGGAAATTGGTAAAGTTGAGTAACTCATAATGGACCTAACCATTTCCAAAAGAGTCCTATTCCTTCTCTTCACTACACCATTTTGTTGAGGAGTTCCAGGTGTAGCCAATTGGGATACAATCCCATTCTGAATTAGGTAATCCTTGAAATCCCTAAGAAGGTATTCACCACCTTGATCAGATCGAATGGCCTTTATGCGTTTACCTAATTGATTCTTAACTTCAGCCCTAAACTCTTTGAACTTGTCAAAGGTTTCGGACTTCCGTCTCATTAGGTACACATAACCATATCTTGAGTAATCATCTGTAAAAGTGATGAAGTACTCATAACCTCCTTTTGTTTGGGTTGACATAGGACCACAAACATCTATATGAACTAATTCAAGGAATTCTTGGGCTCTTCAACCTTTTGCATTAAAAGGTCGTTTGGTCATTTTACCCAAACGCATTAAAAGGTCGTTTGGTCACTAAGAGTCCATCTTTGATCAACTTTTGAATTCTATTTGGATTAATATGATCCAAATGCAAGTGCCAAAGATATGCGTCATTAGTAGAAGGAAACTTTCTCTTTAATGATTTTACGTGAGAGTTATCATCTAATTCAAAATTATATAATTCATGCTTATCAAGAGTTAAAATATAAAGACCATCCACAATATTGCTAGAACAGATAAACATTTTATCCTTCTTTACTACAACATTGTCTTTTAGGATAACACAATACCCATGCTTACCTAAATAAGTTGCAAAAATTAAATTCCTACAAAAATTAGGTACATACAGACAATATTACAATTTTAAAACTCCAGAATTAAAGCATAAATTAAACATTCCAACACATACAATCGGAATCCTGCTCCCATCAACCAAAGTAAGAAATAGTTCTTTCTCATTCAACTTTCTGGTCTCCTGGAACCCTTGCAAAGAATTGCAGATATGATTAATACAACTTGAATCCACACACCAAGAATCTGTAGGATTCCGTACTAAATATATTTCAAGAAAAAATGAACTTTTCATACCCTTATTCTTGGCAGCTTTGAAAATTGGACAATTCCTCTTCCAATGTCCTTTCTCACCACAATGGAAACACTTTCCTTTGATTTTTCCCTTATTGGCAACTCCTAAGGCAATTTGTTTACCATCTTGCTTGGTGAAGTCCTTCTTCTTCTTTTTACCTTTGCCTTTCGACTTAGGTTAAGAAGAAGAACCTTCAACCATATTGGCTTCAACATTGGAAGTACCAAGAATGCCTTCCGCCGCCACTAACTCATTCATTAATTCAGACAATGAATAAATCTTTTTATTCATGTTACAATTAAGTCTGAATTCCTTGAATGATTCTAGTAGTGACTGGAGTATCATATCCACTTGGGATTCTCCATTAATGTCGGCACCTAAAACTTCCAATGTATTCAGATTAGAGATCATCTAAGACAATGCTCCCTCATTGAAGTACCTTCAGCCATTTTGGTATTATAAATTTGTCTCATAGTTTCTTGCCTTGTAGAACGGCCTTACTTACCAAACATCTCCTTCAAACTTAGCATAATGTCCGAAACTAGTTCTACATCCTGCATTTGATGTTGTAGAACATTTGAAATAGATGTTAGGATATAGCATTTGGCCATCTCATTAGATTTCTATCAACGATCATATCGCTGTTTTTCCTTAAGAGAAGCATCTAATGTAGGAAATTTAGGACAAGGTTGAGTAAGCACATACTTGTGCTCTTCAGCTGTAAGAACAATGTCCAAATTTCTTTTCTAGTCAACATAGTTGGATCCAGTCAGTTTGTTTTGGTTAAGAATAGCAACAAGTGGGCTAAATGATGTCATGATTAAAATCTGAAAAAAAAAATGAATATAATAAGTAAACTGGACCTTATCAATTTAGCATACAAACATATAGTATGGAACCTTAATAAAACCATAATATAAAATATGTAACAACAACCCAATCCCATGTTTAAAACTCCTTGGTAGCAAGAAAATTATAAACACTATGATTGATTGAGAACTATTCTCATTATTAGTGCTATCATGATAACTCTTATCAAACACTAATAATATGCCATGTTCACTTTAGCCTCTAAGTAATAATGACATAGCTCCGTGGGGAGGTTAACATTAAACTTACTCTAGTATGCACCATTGCCTAAAATCTATGTGAGTCATTAAGTAACTCTACGGTAGCATGGTCGTTCTTAATGTAAAACACATATCATCCATCATTAAGAAGTTTAATCTGTAGTCCCATGATTTAAACACCCTCCAATGGGAGCAAGGCATATACACCAAGGCGAGGTGCTTGATCACACTACTATAAACCGATAATGGAGGCTGTGAGATTCAATCCTTGTATCTCTCTCCCATTAGATATTTTAAAATAAAGGTATTTATTTAGAAATCATGTGTAATCTAATCACACACAGCCTTGCACTTTTTTATTTGAAAACACTTAGAAAATTTTAAAATTTTTCTTTCTTTCGATCGATCGAATGTGCCCCTTGATCGATCGAAAAAATTAAAAATTTGAACCTGACAATCTACCTGGTTCAATCGGTACTCGATCACTGCTCGATCGATCGTAAAAATAAAATTCGATCAATCGACTAGCAATCAAATATCAATCGAATCAAGCAGATTGGCCACCAATTCACTCGATCGATCGAAAGCAATTTTTGACCGATCGAAACACGTGAACTACGAATTTCCAGAATTTTTTGAAGGTAGTTTTCAATCGTTTTTCATGAACAAACAACCATCATATGAACATAATAGACAAAGATTGATATCAAAACTGAATTCCATTGATGTTAAAGCCTTAAAATTCAAATTAATATACTTAATATCAAACTTAAACAACCTCATAACATCAATATCAATTTTCATCAAAACATAATTTCAATCAACCATGTAGAAAATCAATTGCATAACTTTCTAACATCATGAAACTATCATCTTGATTTCAAAACTCACAAAACATGTTATATAGTTCGAAATTGAAGACTGCTCTGATACCAATTGTTGGAAAAATATGGTTTGTATCTCATACAATACATACGCAACGGAAAATTAACGGATTTACTTCATTCGCAATTGATAACATGCACTACGTAAATTTCAGAATTTAAGAACAAGAGAGCATACCTTGAAGCGGTGAAATTTAAAACAAAGATCAGAAGCACTTGGGAACACTTTTAATCTTCACTCCAATTCTACTAACACCCAAGAAGTGTGGTCTCTAGATCAGTTCAAGGGAGAATGAGAGAATGACTTTCTCTCACACATACATTCTATTTCATAATGATGTCTCATCATAATATTCTGTATGTTTCTTACCTTGTATCTAACTGATTATCTAATTAAGCTAGCCTTTTAGGCCTTCCCAATTGGGCTTAAGTGTGTGGCTTGGAGTGAGACCAAAAGGGATCAATAAGACACTAGCTCCAATGGGCCTTGGGCTTTTCTGTCAACTCTTGACAAGTCCAAAGTTACCATTAACTATATTTAATACCACTATATAAATATAGTTGCACTCTAGGCTTTATTTATAAATCATATCCCAAGACTTTATTGTGCATGCAACCCCTTCATTAAATATTCGTAATAATACAAAGTCATGAAAGTAGAATACCACTTTGAAGATTAATACATCTTAATTCCTTGAGTACCCGGTTTAATCCTTTAAGATATTCATCATATATTTATGAAATCCAATTCCATAAATATATACTTTAGTAACTCCTTACTAAAGTGGTTAGGCCTAACACTCTAAGTAACCAAACTCATTAAACTTATCTCAAGGGAATATTTTATATCTCCGTCAAGAGACCATGAATTCCATCTTGAGAATATATGTTCCATCAACACTAAATGTGGCTGCTCAACATACTGAGATTTTGATAGTCACTTTAAATCTCACTCCTGATATATCAAAGCAACCTATACTTTATGATCAGGTCCATTATCCTTTCAGGATTAAGAGTTCATGTAAATAGAAATTGTGAGATTTATTATTCATTTAACAGTCCTTAGGAGAATAATAAAGTTCACAGTGGTCCAATTTAATATGTTTTAACTTTTAAAACATATCAACATACCAACTAGAAATCTTCATTTCCATTATCAAGACAAATCATCTTAGTTGATATGTTATAGTCTTCGCAAATGAAATGCTTAATTTCATCACCGACTACAAACTAAAATTTTGAGTTTACAAAGAACTTGTGATTTATGTCTTCTGTGATTTTTCACATAAATCACATACCATGCATCTCATGGACTATATGATAGTGTCTCAATATTCATGTTACCATTATCTTTAGATAATAATAAAACAACCTTATTAATCACAATATTAAGTCATACATAATATCATACATAGTATTATACAATAGGATTTAAGGGCACTAATCCTAACAATCTCCCACTTGCCCTAAAGACTATTGTGCACTAATCTAACTCCCATCTCCTCCAAATGTGACTCGAAAGTCCTTTGGGGCAAGGCTTTAGTAAAGGGATCCGCTAGATTCCTTGCACTATCAATCTTTGCTACTACTATATCTCCACGAGCAACTATGTCTCGAATGATGTGGTACTTTTTCTCTATGTGCTTTCCTTTCTTGTGATTCCTTGGATCCTTGGATTGTGCAACCGCTCCACTATTGTCGCAGAACAATGTGATAGGAACTTGCTTAATTCTCACAACACCAAGATCAAACCAACAAACTAATGTAGCATATTAAAATTGTGCCAAAGATATAAAAACAAAGAATATAGTAATTCTTCAATAACAAAGCAATCAACTGTTTATTCTAAATATACATGTACTTCTGCCTTCTACATTCTTTATCAATTCAATCGACTCTAGAGCAGTGCAATTGATGCTAGGCACAAGATTAACATAAGCCCAATTTGATTATGTCTTTCAATGGCAGAAGAACTATCAACTCCACAAACAACTTGAATGGAATACAGTGAAATACCATTAGGTTGAAATAGCCCAAAATTTCTCACAGATGTGGGTCCAGACTTCATATTTTCATTAAACAACACAAAAATATACACATCTAAATCCAAATTCGGCCTCAATGGTGTCACTTTGTTTTGAGCTACCATTCTAATCAATTTGCCATTATACTTAGCTGCATTATCAAGTGTAGCACCAACTTCATCAACATCTCCGTTTGATGGCCAATCAGTCTCTGAGACACTAATAGAGATCCCATTATAACCCAACATAGATATTGCAAAATAAACCGAATCAATCTGTGCAAATAACATGTTGTCATAGAAGAGATTGGTAGTTGGATCTTCAAACCCTTTATTTGGCTCAAAAAGAACATAATCAAGTGGAATTTCCTTTGAACCCCTGTATGCAAAAAAAGGGTACATATTAGCATAAATTTTTGAACCCGTTTGCACATGGAAGTTCAAGATTCCATGCATATATCCCATTAATTCTTGCATAAAAGCTCCAGCCGATGGAGGATAAGAAAATTCCATGATATCAAAGGAATGTGCCATGGGTACGCTAATACTTTTTGTTAGGTTCATGTGTTTTGGTATTGTCAAACCATACCAAATTATGTGTCTTTTATTAAGTTTTGATGTGTTTTAAAGTTGTAATTGAAGACTAAGTTGAAGACACAGAGTTTGCTCAAGAAAAACACTTCGTCAACACTTTTTCAGCATGTGCCTCAATAGTAGCTTGATAGATTGAGATTTTGTTCTTGATAGAAGCTTGATAGCAGCTCAATAGATCGAGCTTCATGGATCAGCAAAAAATAGCAATACAAAAAAGCCCATAACTTATTCGTTTGAAACCCGAACTAAGATCCGTTTGAACCGGTATTTAAAGGACATTATAAGTCATCCATTAAAAGGTTTTTTAAAGAGAGAAACTCTCCATTTATGGAGATAGGGTTTTGTAACCAAGTTTTCTCTATTTCACAAAACCAAAGAGTTTCAAAGTAGATCTAAAGATTCCATTGGTGAAGAAGCTGAAGTCATAGCAACCACCATAGACTTGGTACTATGAGAAAAACCTTCAAGAGGTTCTTGAAGTTAGTTGGAGGTTCCAATTGTGATTGTGGGTGGAGCGTTCATATATTGGAGAGTTTAGAGGTTCTGAAGTGGTAGAAGGTTTTTGCTGTAAGTTCATCTACTAGGATTTTAGAGTCTAGGGACAAAGATTTTATACTAGATCTGAAACTTCTCTTTATTATAGTGGATTGCTTTTGGGAAGGTTTCCTCCCAGGTTTTTTATTGTGAAACTAGTTTATTTCATTGGTTTTCCTAAGTCATCATTTTTTGTCTTATTTACTATTCCATTGTGCATAATATTGATATGAAATTGATGTTTGTTTGTTTGAACAAGGATTATTCATGATAGATCTAATTAACAACTTTGTTTTAAAACTTGTTAATTCTATCAACCAAGTTCTAAATTGCTAAGGAAGCATTGACCATTCTTGAGACCATCTATGAAGGTACTAAGGCAGTGGAGACTGTTAAGCATCAAAGACTCACTAGCAATTTTGAAGAAATAAGGATGGAGGAAGACGAGACCTTTGATGAGTTCTATGTTAAACTCAAGGATATTGTGAACTCTATCTTCAATCTTGGAGAATCTACAGCAGAACCCATAATTGTTATAAAAATCCTTAGGTCCCTACCTAAAATATTCCGTGCCAAGATCACTGCCATTGAAGAAGTGAATGACATTGATAAAATTCCTTTTACTGAGCTTGTAGGAGACCTTCAAACCTATAAGATGGGATCACGTAAAATAGGAAAATGTGGAAAGAGTAGGAGCATGGCTCTTAAGGGTATAGTGGAAGAGAGTAATGACTCTAAAGATGAAGATGATGATGAAGATGAGGATGAGGATGAGGATGCGGACTTAACTTTCATAGCTAAGAATATTAGAAAGCTTCTCCAATATAGGAAAAATGATAAGAACAAAGCTCCTAGGAAATTTGGATCCTTTAGGAAGGGTAAGAGTGAAAAACCCCTCATCCAGTGCCAAGATTGTAAAGATTTTGGTCATATGAGGATAAAGTGATTCTCCAATATACGAAAAAGGATAAGAAAAAATCTCCTAGGAAATCTAAATCTTTTAGGAAGGGTAAGAGTGACAAACCCCTCATCCAGTGCCAAGATTGTAAAGGTTTCGGTTATATGAGGATAAAGTGCCCAAATTACCTTATGAAGGAAAAGACCAAGAAATCAAAAGGTAAAGTGTTGGTTGCAACCTTGAGTGATACTAAGAGTGATCTTTCTAATGAGTTTGAGGATGAATGTGGTAATTATATGGCTTTTGCTACCACAACTAAGAAGGTGATTGTGAAGAATGTTAGTGATAGTGAGGATTCTTCCGATAATGAAGCACCTAAGAAGTTGACCCCTCAAGAAGCCTCAGATAAGCTGTGCACTGAATACATGAAATATGAAAAGACCTCTTATCTTTGCAAAAAGGAACTCAATGAGGTAAAAACTAAAAAAATTTATTTGTTAGTCAAACTAGATGAGACTACTAGGTTAGTTGAGACTCTTGTTGTGGAGAACCCCTCATTAGATGAGAAGGTCAAGAATCTTGAGGTTGAGCTTTGTCAAGCTAGAACTCAAATAGAGAGGATGTCTAGTGCAAAGCTAGATGAGGTTCTGAGTGCTCAAAGGCCTAGTTCTAATAAGACTGGCTTAGGATATGTTGATTCCTTTGACCCCTCTTCTTCCATAGCTTCTGGATCAAAGACTGTTGTTGTGCCTCAATTTGAGAAGGTTGATAAAGGTAAGAAATCCATAACTAATATGTCTAATTCTAAATCCTTTGTTAGACCTCATTCTAGAAAATCTAGTAGTTCGAAAACTACTCATGTTTATCACCATTCTGGTGTTCCTGGACACACTCACCCTAATTATTTCAAGTTGTATTCTTATAAGAAAGTGTCAAAAAGGTCTCAAGTTTCTTCTCAAGGTTCTACACCTTTTCTTGGTGTGTTATTAAAGGTATTAAGCTTTTTAACTCAATTTCAAGGGAATTCTAACTCCTCTATGTCCTTTGGTAGTCATACTAGGACACATGCCTTTTCATCTTCACGGCCAAAGACTCGTACTGTGTGGATGATAAAGGATCCAAAGACTTAATTGTCTTTTTTTTTGTCCTTTACTTTAATTCTATTTATCTAAAAGTAAGACTTTTATGCTTGATTTCTTATTTGTTTTTGGAATCATGTTTTCATGCGTTGCATTGTTTTTGCAATTAATTATTTTTGCACATGCATTTTTTATTTCTTTTATTGCTTTTAAGAAAAGAAAAAAAATTGAAAAAAAATACAAAAACAGTGTATTTTTGTGTATATTGGTACTTGTGTACTTTCGATGGCCTTTGAAACAAAGCTTCTCAATTTTGTATCACTTGTAGCTTAGATGAGCATCTTCATGCACAACTAAGCAATGTGAGCTCTATGGCTCTTTTATGTGATTCGTATGATTTGGTTGATCTCTTATCTTTCATATCTTAAATCACTCTTTTTTACGGGAATGACTAGAAAATCTTAAGAGAAAAGCATAACTAACCATCTCACCACTAAAACTTGTCAATCATAAAACATTTGTGTGCAATTCATAAAAGTCGTACTCAGTAAGGTGTAGCACTTGCACAACAAGTAAAGGATGTTTCACTTTCATAAATTGGGTATTTCTTTTCTCGCTTATATGCTCATACATGATATGCTCGAATGAAAAAATATGCAAAGAACATGAAAACTAAAAAGAATCAAAATGCTTTTAAAATGGTTGCATGCGTGTTTCTAGGAGATGTGGGATTTATATAATGTACCTTAAAGGTAATGGTCCCAATCAAATAGTTATGATTGCGTGTGGATGTATTTGAATCTCTTATATCATTACTCTTTATATAATGAGACACTTGTGCTTCTTGCAAAAGCTGTTAGGACATATGTGTTTCACTTGTTTTGAACATGTCATTCTTTTATGTAATTGGCTAATCCTTTGACAAAATGCACTTTACTTGTAATTAGGTAGATTTAGGATGAGTTTTATGCTTCAAGAAACTGTGTTTCAAGATCAAGTGTTGAAGTCATCAAGTTTGTCCAACAAACAAGCTAAGAAGTGCAAGTTCATTAAAGCTCGACAGCTAGCATGTGTCGAGGTTTAAAGAGCTGTTCCAGTCCCGTGGCTCGACAACTGCTCAACAACATCTTGACACCTCTATCTGTCGAGGTTTAAGAAAAACAGATTTTGAGTTCTGTTTTGATTCCAATCCGTGGATGTGTCTTTGGGCTTTCTTTTCTCCTAACCCTAGACATATAAAAGGATTACTTTAAGGGCCGTCAAAGAGGACACAAGTTGCACAAGCATTGAGAAATCCTTGTTCAAGCAAAGAGAAATCCTTGTTCAAGCAAAGAGAAATCCTTGTTCAAGCAAATTGTGGCTAGAGACAAAGTTCTTGCCCTAGTTCATCTCTTTTGTGAAGAAGTTGCTGTGTAATGTGCACCGTAGGGTTTTATAACCAAGCTTCTTCTTGATCTTCATCGTGTGGATGAATTGAAGAACTTTACAGCTAACAATCTTCTCTAGTTGGTGATTAAAATCGCGTATTGGGATTCACACAATTGGTTAGTCACGTACTTGGGAGCCATGCATTGAAAGGAGAAATTGTCACTAGAGAACAAGTCTAATTGGGTATTGTGGTAAGGGTTCAACTGTAAGTTGGTGAGGTACTTGGGATTCCTTTACTTGTAACCGCTTGTTGTGATAATAGTGGAATTTCGAGAGTGATGACCTTAAAATCACCCGGTGGGGTTTTTGCCATGTAGGTTTTCCCCATTCATAAACAAATCACCGTGTCATTTAATTTCCGCTGCATACTTATTTTAATTGGTGATTTGTTTGTGCTACCACACAATTTGCATGTTAATTTGATTAATTAATAACTTGGCTAATTAATCAATTAATCCATCACAAGGGGTTAATACGTTTTTGGCCTATCAAGTGGTATCAGAGCAGGCACACTCTGATTAGGGTTAATCTTTGTGTGTGATTCATAGACTGTCTGTATGTATCTAATGTTTGTAGAAATTTGATTTCTGCAACTTATTTAGGTAAACATGGGTATTGTATTATCCTTAAAGACAATGTTGTAATAAAGAATGATAAAATGTTTATCTATTCTGGCAATATTGTGGATGGTCTTTATATTTTAACTCCTGATAAGCATAAATTACATAATTTTGAATTAGATGACAACTCACATGTGAAATCATTAAAAAGAAAGTTTCCTTCTTCTAGTGATGCATATCTTTGACACTTGCGTTTAGGTCATATTAATTCAAATAGGATTCAAAGACTGATCAAAGATGGACTCTTAGAGTCCATGGACTTTGATGAATTTCCAGTTTGTGAATCTTGTTTGGAAGGTAAAATGACCAAACGATCTTTTAATGCAAAAGGTAGAAGAGCCCAAGAGTTGCTTGAATTAGTTCATACAGATGTATGTGGTCCTACGTCAACCCAAGCAAAAGGAGGTTATGAGTATTTCATCACTTTCACAGATGATTACTCAAGATATGGTTATGTGTACCTAATGAGACAAAAGTCTGAAGCCTTTGAACAGTTCAAAGAGTTTAGGGCTAAAGTTGAGAATCAATTAGGCAAACGCATAAAAGCCATTCGATCTGATCGAGGTGGCAAATACCTTCATGGGGATTTCAAGGATTACCTAATTCAAAATGGGATTGTATCCCAATTGACTACACCTGGAACTCCTCAACAAAATGGTGTAGCGGAGAGAAGGAATACGACTCTTTTGGAAATGGTTAGGTCCATAATGAGTTATTCAACTTTACCAATTTCCTTTTGGGGGTATGCCTTAGATACAGCAATACATCTTTTGAATTTAGTTCCATCAAAATTTATTCCCAAAATACCTATGGAATTGTGGAGTGGGCGTAAGCCTAGTATGAGGTATCTCCACATTTGGGGTTGTCCAGCACATGTACTAAAGGGGAAGCCTAATAAGTTGGAACCAAAATCAAAATTATGTTTACTTGTGGGTTATCCAAAAGAAACTAGGGGTTATTTATTCTATAGTCGAAATGATAACAAAGTTTTTGTTAGTACAAATGCTAGATTTTTGGAAAATGACTATATGAATAATTTTACTCCTAGAAGTAGAGTTGTCTTGGCTGAAATGAATGAATCTGTTAATCAACAATAGTTGGATAAAACTAGGGATGATGTGGTTGTATTAGATACACCACAAGATACTACTTATGAGATGTCTAGTACACAGAAGCCTCGTCGTAGTGGGAGAATTGTTCAACCTCCTGTGAGATTCATAGGTTTGGGAGAAACTTTTGAAGCTATCTCAAAAGAGGTTGAATCGGATCCTTACACTTATGATGAAGCAATAAATGATATAGATGCACATCATTGGGTCCAAGCTATGAAATCTGAAATGGATTCTATGTATTCCAATCATGTGTGGGATCTTGTAGAGGCGCCTAACGGCATTAAAATTGTTGGTTGCAAATGGGTTTACAAGAGGAAGAGAGGGATAGATGGAAAAGTTGAAACCTTTAAAGCAAGACTAGTGGCAAAAGGGAATACACAAAAAGAAGGCATTGACTATGATGAAACTTTTTCGCCAGTAGCCATGCTTAAATCTATTAGAATTCTCTTATCCATTGCTGCTCATTATGATTATGAGATTTGTCAAATGGATGTTAAGACTGCATTTCTAAATGGCAATCTTGAAGAAGATATCTACATGTTGCAACCGGAAGGTTTCATAGCAAAGAACTAAGAGCACATAGTATGCAAGTTGAAAAGGTCCATTTATGGACTTAAGCAAGCATCTAGGTCATGGAACATCAGATTTGATCAGGCAATCAAATCATTTGGTTTTGAACAAAATCTTGATGAACCATGTGTGTATAAAAGACATGAAGACAAAGTAGTCATGTTCCTAGTGTTTTATGTTGATGACATTCTACTCATTGGAAATGATATAGGAGTAATGTCATCGGTTAAAATTTGGTTGTCAAGCCAATTTGATATGAAAGACTTGGGTGAAGCTAACTATATTCTAGGGATCAAGCTTTGGCGAGATCGAAAGAATAGGACGTTAGGTTTGTCACAAGCAGGATATATAGATAAGTATCTAGAACGGTTTAGCATGCAAAACTCCAAGAAAGGTTTACTTCCTTTTAGACATGGAGTTCCTCTGTTTGATGACCAAATGCATAAGACTCAAAAGGAAGAAAATATGATGAGACAAGTTCCTTATGCTTCTGCAGTTGGAAGTCTCATGTATGCCATGCTTTGTACTAGACTGGATATTTGTTATTCAGTTGGCATGGTCAGCCGATATCAGTCAAATCCAGGACCTAAACATTGGCAAGCAGTAAAGCATATTCTCAAGTATCTACGAAGAACAAGAGATTATATGCTTGTTTATCGTTGTGAGGATTTGATTTCCATTGGCTATATAGATTCAGAATTTCAGTCGGATCTAGATTTCAGAAAATCCACGTCGAGGTGTGTTTTCACCTTAGGAGGTGGAGCCATAAGTTGGAGGAGTGTTAAGCAAGCTTGTATTGCGAACTCCACCATGGAAGCCAAGTATGTTGCTGCTTGTGAAGCAGCAAAGGAGCCTGTTTGGTTCAAGAAATTCCTTTTTGATCTTGGTGTTATGAGAATTGAGCAAGCTCCCATTACATTATTCTGCGACAATAGTGGAGCGGTTGCACAATCCAAGGATCCAAGGAATCACAAGAAAGGAAAGCACATAGAGAAAGTATCACATCATTCGAGACATTGTTGCTCGTGAAGATGTGGTAGTAGCAAAGATTGATGGTGCAAAGAATCTAGCGGATCCCTTTACCAAAGCCTTGTCTCAAAGGACTTTCGAGTCACATTTGGAGGAGACGGGAGTTAGATTTAGTGCACAATAGTCTTTAGTGCAAGTGGGAGATTGTTAGGATGTGTGCCCTTAAATCCTATTGTATGATGCTATGTATTTTATTATGTATGACATTATGTATGACTTAATGTTGTGTTTAATAAAGTTGTTTTATTATTATCTAAAAATAATGGTAACATGAATATTGGAACATTATCATATAGTCCATGAGATGCATTGTATGTGATTTATGTGATTTAGTCACAGACGATGTAAATCACAAGTTCCTTGTAAACTCAAAATGTAATTTGTAGTCGATGATGAAAATTGGGCATTTCATTTGCGAGGACTATAACATATCAACTAAGATGATTTGTCTTGATCATGGAAATGGAGATTTCTAGTTGATATGTTGATATAATTTAAGAGTTAAAATATATTGAACTGGACCGTGTGAGATTTATTATTCTCTTAACGACTGTCAAATGAATAATAAACCGATGACTTATATTTGCATGAACTCTTAATCCTAAAAGAATAATAGACTTGATCATGAGGTGTAGGTTTCTTTGATATACCAAGAGTGAGATCTAGAGTAACGGTCAAAACCTCAGTATGTTGGGCAACCACATTTGATGTTGATAGAACATATATTCTCAAAATGGAATTCATAGTTTCTTAACGGAGATACAAAATATTCTCTTGAGATAAGTTTAATGGTTTTGTTATTCAGAATGTTAGGCCTAACTACTTTAGTAAATAGTTACTAGAGTATATATTTATGAGATTGGATTTCATAAATATATAATGAATAACTTAAAGGATTAAACCAGGTACTCAGGGATAAGATGTAGTAATTTACAAAGTGACAGTCTACATTTATGACTTTGTGTTACTACGAATATTTTATGAAGGGGTTGCATGTACAATAAAGTCTTGGGATATAATTTGTAGATAAGGCCTAGAGTGCAACTATATTTATATAGTGGTATTAAATATAGTTAATGGTAACTTTGGACTTGTCAAGAGTTGACAGAAAAAGCCCAAGGCCCATTGGAGCTAATGTCTTATTGGTCCCTTTTGGTCCCATTTCAAGCCACACACTTAAGCCCAATTAGAAAGGCCCAAAAGGTCAGCTCAATTAGATAATCGGTTAGACACAAAGGGGAAAACATACAGAATTTTCTATAGAGAATTTTAAAGAAGAACACCGTTGTGAAGTGGTGTATGTAAGTATTAGATACTTTGACATTCTCCCTTTGGAACTGATTGAGAGACCACACATCTTGGGCGTTAGTGGAATTGGAGTGAAGATTGAAAGTGTTCCTAAGCGATTTTGATCTTAGTTTTTTGAAATTCAAAGCTCCAAGGTACACTCTCTTGTTCTTAAATTCTGAAACTTATATAGTACATGTTAACTTATATGAATGAAGTAGATCCGTTATTTTTCCGCTGCGCACATACATATTTCCATCAAATGGTATCAGAGCCAGGCTTTCATTTCGTATCTGTTTAACATGTTTTTAGTTTTGGAATTATAGACAATAGTTTCATATTGTTAGAAAATAGTTTTCTGCATGGTTCTTGAAATTATTGATTGATAAAAACTTATTTTGATGTTATGATGTTGTTTAATTTTTAGTTTAAGTATGTTAAACTGAACTTTAAGGCAATAGCATCAATGTAATTCAGTTTTGATATTAATTTATGTTCATTATAATCGTATGTTGGTTGTTTTGTACGTGAAAACGTAGAAAACTGCCTTAGAAAAATTCTGGAAAATTTGAAATTCGCGACGGTCGATCGATCGAGGATCTGTCGAGAATCTATCGAGCTGACAGAAGATCTCTCGATCGATCAAGAATCTGTCGAGCATCAATCGAGCTTCGTGCAATTGATTCTCGATTAATCAAGAATCTATCGAGGAGCGATCGAGCAGACAGAAGGTTTCTCGATCGATCGAGAATCTATCGAGAATCGATCGAGCTTCGTAGAACTTTTTCTCGATTGATCAAGAATCTGTCGAGGATCGATCGAGGACTGTGGAATTAGAATTTTCTAAGTTGTTTTTATATATATAAAGAGCAAGGCAATGTGTAATTAGTTTTTGCATGTTTTAAATTTAAAAACCTTTATCTTAAAACATCTAGTAGGAGAGAGATACAAAGGTTGGATCTCACGGCCTCCATTGTTTGTGCTACCATGCAATTTGCATGTTAATTTGATTAATTAATAACTTGGCTAATTAATCAATTAATCCATCACAAAGGGTCAATACGTTTTTGGCCTATCAAAAGCTTCACACACAACATGCAACTCTTTGCTATTCTTGATATGATGTACAGGTACAATGTGATTTGGCCATTTAAAGTTACTCTTGTACTAGTGTGAGTATTTTTTTTTTTAAATTGTGTTTTTTCTTTAAAATGACTTGGAGTTTTGAGTTTTGCATTTTTTTTTTATTCCCTTTGTGTTCATATCATCTTGTTGTCATGTTCTTCTTGTAGGTCTATGGTTCCTTGTTGAATGTCTTTCTTCAAGGGGAGTAATAGATTTAGGGGGTGAACTTCATGTTAAAGGGAAGAAAATCTTTGATGTAACTAACTTAGGGGGAGAGTTAGTTTAATACATACATCATGTGTTGTTTCTATATATGATGATGATGTATGTGTTTCACTCTTTATCTCACATGTGTTGTTTCTTTCTCACTTTATACACATGTTTCTTATTCATTTAACTTGTCATTGTTTTCCACATATTACCTTGATGTGTCATGTTTAGTGCCTCTCAGGAAAGACAAATTAAAGCCAAGTCAAGATTCCGAGCCTTCTTCTTGCAGTAATTTCCAAGGTTTATATCTTTTAGACTAGACTTATTTTGTAATCTTTAGTAGAATGTATTCTAGGACATTCAATGTACTCTTGTGGTTTTGTTACAGATTACCAAAAGGGGAGATTTTTAGGTTCATATTTTTATGTAATTGGTTTACCCTATTGTGAGAGACCGGGAACTTCGATGCTCTCAAAAAAGAGATTTTTGGATGTTTTGAAGGTCACCTCTCTTTTTGGGTAAGTGGTGTGGAGTCGTCACTTATTTTTTTATACAAAAAAAATATGAAAAAAAATTTAATACAACTTTACATGATCAAAATGCTTCATTGTTATTGATTGAATAAAAATAAATACAAACTTGATAGATTGAATATTACAAGGCTTTGAATCCTAGATACAATCTACACAAAAATAAAAAGAAAGACAAAGCATAAGTCTACCTATCCAAAAGAAACTAAGTTCAGAGGCTAGGTTACGGAATGGGAAGGTGTTAGGCACCCATTCCACCCAGACAGAGTCTGGTCTTCTAGACTCTAATGACCAATATACCCTTTATGCATGATATGAATGATATGTTGCATACATGACACACTTAACCAAAACTAAGTCACATAAATCTATTTATGAATGCATCCTCTTTTTTTAGAAAAAAATTCATATCTATTTTTGTAAAAAAAAAAAAATGATTTGATTCATTAAAAAAGAACTAGATCTGTTTTTGTATAATAAAAAAATTGATTTGTAAAAAAAATCAAATCTATTTTTGTTAAATGAAAAGAACAAGGTTTTTTGCTAAAAAATATAAGATCTATTTTTGTGAATAAAAAAATAGTTTTGTAAAGAAAATCAGACCTGTTTTTGTTAAATAAGAATATCTATATTTGTAGAGAAGAAAAAATCAGATCTGTTTTTTATGAATAAAATAAGACAAAGACTTTTTTAGAAGAGGAACTGCACTCATGAAAATAGAACTATGTTACATGCATCAAACAAAAACATCTCAACTTTTGACTTCCTCTTTTAAATTTCAAAATCTGCTATTTTGTGACAAAGGAAATTTTTCTTAGAAAAATTAGATCTATATTTAATGAAAATACAGACCAGTTTTTATAGTAAAAAAAACAAATCAAATCTGTATTTAATGAAAATAAAGATCAGTTTTGATGTGTAAAAAAAATTCATATATTTAATGAAAACATAGATTTGTTTTGATGTGTAAAAAAATTCATATCTGTATCTAATCAAAATACAGGTCTGTTTTTATGTGCAAAAAAACAATTCAAATCTATATTTAATGAGAATACAGATCTATTTTTAGTTTTAAAAAGATTTATTAATGAGTAGATTTTTAAAACTCGAAAGAAAAATAATAGCAACAAAAGAATCATCTAAAGATATATTTAAAGAAAAGTTTAAACAACACATAGCAACAACATCATAAATAAAAATAATAATAAAAACATCCTAAAGCTATTCATGCATCATCAAGTAGAATTAATAGAAAAGAACAGAAAAAGGTAAAGAAAAACTTCCTCTTGCATGAGCATGCTCTTCTTAGTGAAAGTATATTTTAGGTTTCAAAGAAATTTATTCAATTTTCTTTGAAACCTAAAATATTTTTCTTACAGAAAAGAAATTCTTAAGGCCAGAGCCTCTAGAACGTCTTTAACGTAAGAAAGAAAATAAAAGAAGAGAAGAGTCAGAAAGAGGGGAGTCAGAGAGCGTGAAAAAGTGTGCTAAATTTTGAGATGCAACCTCTATTTATAGAGGCTGGGATGTTCGAAAAATTAGCTAAATGATCCGAGTACGAACTGAGATGCGTCCTTATCTCTTAAAAATCGAAAGGGATGTATTTTATCTCAATCCAAGTGCCCTCAGGTAGGGGCCCGCATTTGTGCCAATCAGCACTCTGAAAGTGCCGAAGGGCCTTTTTGGGTGCCGGTCCTGCGTTTGAGTTTTCATCCATTTTGGACTCTTTTTTTTTTTTTTTTTGAGGTTTTTGAGCTGGGACTTACACTTAGACACATTTTTAATCCATATTCTAAAAATTAAAATATTTTTCTGATAATTCAAGTATTTTCAGCAATAATTATCTGGTAGATAAATACTCCAAAGAATCTTGATTATCTACAATTTTATTGTTATCTGATTATCCCATTTATTCCCATGCAAGCAAGCCTATTTTTGACACTAACTAACAACCAATTACAAAATTACTTAATTAATTTCAATTGTCTAGCCAATCAGAATTAATTTAAATTAATCATGTGTGGTTGGTTCCACCTAAACAAAATCCATGCAGACCATGCAAACTTGATCATGGTATATCTTTCAATCCGACGATCCGATTTGGAAATCGGGCATATCGTCGTGACTGTTAGAACCTCAAGATCATTTTTGTGATATGCAATGAACAAATTAATGCATGTGATGCAATCATGAATTTTGGGTATATAAATGGTCATTCTAACCATCTTCCTTGATTAAATCATGGGTGCAAAATCGAGTGTCTACACTTATAACAAAATGCAGTTTACTTGTTTATTATCTTTCATTGTTTTCCATATGGTGCGCATAACATGTTTGTTAAGTGCTTTTAGGAAAGACAGGTATGAAGCCAATCAAAACAATCAATCCTACTTCTTGCTATTGTTTCTCATGACCGGTTGTTTTTAGACAGGCTAATATATTTGAATATAGGTTCATTCATTGTATTCAGGTTATTATTGTATTGGGCTTACTTTTGTACTTAAGGTTTTGTCATGGATTCACAAAAGAAGAGATTGTTAGGTTTGTTAAGGACATATTTTATGTAGTTGGCAAATCCTTTGACAAAATGCACTTTACTTGTATTTGGGTAGATCTAGGATGTGTTTAATACTTCAAAAAACATGTTGTTCAAGTCTAGTATTAAAGCCATGAAGATTGGACCAAGAAACAAGAGAAGAAAAAGTGCTCACTAAAGTTGGACACCTGCGGACAGATAGCTGGACACCTGTGGACAGCTTTTCGACAGTTGCTCGACAGATAGCTATCTATCGAGCTTTAATGAGGTTCGACACCTGCTATCTATCGAAGTATCTATCGAGGTTATGGAAATCAGAATTTTCATATCTAATTTTTGGGCTAGGCTTTTGTATTTGTGTAGGGTTTCTATTCTCACAACCCTAGACATATATAAGGCTTTATTTTAAAGGTCGTCACATAAGAGAATACAAAGAGAACATATGCAAAAGGTGACCGAAGCCTTATTCTCTCTGAAAGAAGCTAGCGTTTTTGCGCCTTAGGGTTTTGTAACCAAATGCTTCTTGATCTTCATTGTTGATGAAGTGAAGAACTTTGCAGCCAACATTCTTCTTTCTCAAGTTGGTGAGTGAGTCACGTACTGGGATCCGTGCATTAAAAGGTGGAGTTCATATATTGAAGAGTTCAAAGGTTCTGAAGCAGTAGAAGGTTTCTGCTGTGAGTTCATCTACGGGCATTGTAGAGTCTAAGGACAAAATTTTTGTACTAGATCTGAAACTTCTCTTTACTATAGTGAATTGCTTTTCGGGAAGGTTTCCCCCCAGGTTTTTTACTGTAAAACTGGTTGGTTTCATTGGTTTTCCTAAGTCATCATATCTTGTCTTATTTATTTTTCCGCTGCACTTAGTTTTGACATGATATTGATGTTTGTTTGTTTTAACAAGTTTTATGCATAATAAATCTAATTAACAACTTGAGTTTAAAACTTGTTAATTCTATCAACCGGGGTCGAAATTTCCCAACAAAGTTCATGTATTTTGGTATTGTCAAACCATGCCAAATTATGTGTCTTTTATTAAGTTTTGATGTGTCTTAAAGTTGTAATTGAAGACCAAGTTGAAGACACAAATTTTGCTTAAGAAAAACATATTTTCAGCACTTTTTCAACATGTACCTCGATAGCAGCTTGATAGAAGCTGAAACGTATTGTCTCCTTGATAGCGGCTTGACAGCAACTCGATAGATTGAGATTTTGTTCTCGATAAAAGGTTGATAGCAGCTCAATAGATCGAGCTGCGTGGATTAGCAAAAATCAGCAACGCGAAAAAGCACAAAACTTATTCGTTTGAAGCCCGAATTGAGATCCGTTTGAACTGGTATTTAAAGGACATCATAAGCCATCTATTAGAAGGTTTTTCAAAGAGACAAACACTCCATTTATGTGGCTATGGTTTTTTAACCAAGTTTTCTCTATTTCACCAAACCAAAGAGTTTTCAAAGTAGATCTGAAGATTCCATTGGTGAAGAAGTTGAAGTCATAGCAACCACCACAGTCATAGCAAAGAGTTTCTCTACTTTGAAACTCTTTGGTTTAGTGAAATAGAGAAAACTTTGTTATAAAACCCTATTGCATAGAAATGCATTAGCTTCTCACAGAGAAAATTAAACTCTTGGTCTCTATATCTATGTGTGATGGTTCTTAAAATAAGCCTTATATATGTCTAGGGTTGTGAGAAAAGAAACCCTAAACAAATACATCAACCTGTGCTGAATTTCAGATCTAGAATTCTGAAATCGTAATTCTCGATAGATCGAGCTTGTGTCAAGCTTCTTTACTTAACCTCAATAATAGTATCTATCGGTTTTCTGTCAAGACTTAATGAATCAGCTTCTTCATTAACCTTGATAGCAGTATTTATCGAGTTTCTATCAAGACTTAATGAATCAACTTTTCTTTACTTGTTTCTTGGATCAATCTTCACAACTTTAAAGATACCACTTGTTATATTTGAGTAACATACTTCTTGATATATTAAACCCACCTTAGATCTACCCAATTACAAGTAACATGCATATTGTCAGAGAATTAGCCAATTACATAGAAAATATGACCCTAACAATATGGCTCGTCTTTGACCACTTCCCAATACAGTCCTTATGATAAAGATGTGAACATGACATGCCTGAAACCTCAGACCCATCACAAAATCATCCAAACAAATACTACATTCCCTTCCTGAATAAGAATTGTCAATTAGTAGAGGTTCCATGGATTCTCTTATGGGGACAACAGTAATGGCTAGGACCATTGGGAATATGGTATGACCAATAATGTTCTGATGATACATGTCAGAAGCAAAGGAAAGTATATGTCAGCTATGATCAAATCCATGAAGTGTTGAGTCGGGCGTTTTAGAGAATATATTGCGCAGGATTGTCGTGCCATTAATGAAGAGTGTGTTACATGAAATGAGTAAGTGTTGGTGTAAAGGTAGTTAAGGGAGAGCTTTGTGGGTATTTTGAATTGTGGTGGAAGTAGTATAAGTTGATCACGAAGTATTAGGTGTTGGGTATGATATTGTCAATGATATCATCTTCGAAATTAGGTTCTGGGTCTTCCAAAATGTGATACTCCATTGGAGACAGAGTGCTTTCTTACTTACAGTGAAAGATTTGTAGAGGGGGACTGAGAGTGTGTGAGAGAGAAATTGTGAGTCCTATTATAGTAGGTTCAAAGGGATTTTTTTTTTTCAAAATAACACCCATTTTCAAACAATTTTGTTAGCGTTAGTTAACATCGATTCCAAACTATTTAGGAAAGTAACATCTCGAGTCTCTTAGACTCGAGTTTACTATAGCAACTCAAGTCTAAAAGACTTAATTTCCAGTGAAACTCGAGTATTAGACACTTGAGTTCTTGCTCTGCACAAATAAAAAAATAAAATAAAAAGAGGGAAACAGAGGAAAATGAAACTATGGCCTGAGGAAGAAGAAAACTTTTGAACAAATCCTTCATCTAGAGCCTTTGTCACCTAGGTTCAGTCCGAGCTGAGGGGTTTGGGTTAGGGAGATCTGGATTCGTGGGTTTTGCCACTTGGGTTTGGGGGTTCGCCGCCTGAGTTCGTGGGTTTTGTTGCTTGGGTTTGTGGGTTCGTGGGTTTGATGCTGGGTTCTTGGATTTACCGTTAGGTTTGTGGGTTTGTTGCTTGGGTTAGCTGCTGGGTTTGCCACTAGGTTCGTAGTTTCTGTTTTGATCTCTTGCTTCGTGTGGTTTTTGCTTTGATCTCTTGTTTGTGTTTGAGTTTTTGTTGTTTCTTTGGTTGTTTGTTTACTCGTGGATTTTTTTTAGACGAAGAAGACGAAGAGACCAGAAGAAGAGACTTGCATTTTTGATTTCTTGGTTTTCTTTTGTGGAACTCAAGTCTTAGAGACTCGAGTTTCACGTGGATTTTCATAGAAACCAAGTCTTTGATACTCGAGTTGCCACAGTAAACTCGAGTCTAAGAGACTCGATATGTTAGTTTCTTAAATAGTTTGGAAACTATGCTAACAAACGAAATTGTTTGAAAATTGGTGTTATTTAGAAGGCGAAAAAAAAAACCGGGTTCAAAGCCCCAATGCTATATCATCTTCCTTCCTTATAATTTATTAAATCTACCTTGAAATTTATTAAATCTCAAATCAACACCGACTCTTTGTCACAATACCATATTTGATATTACCATAGACTGATAGCGTTGTTTTAGAAGTTTTCACATACAATCTTATCGGGCTTTTGTTTAATTCTGTTTTTTATTTAGTTTTCTATATAAAAAAATTTCCATAATCTGTTTGGATATTTTGATTGGTTGCTCTTTGGGAATAAAAACGCAAACCCTTGGTTTCACAGTTCTCACAATTTTTTTTAACTAATATTGTTATGCATGTTCCATGCTTGATACAATCAAAAATTATTTATAAATTAAGAAAATATTTTAATAATATGGAGCACATCGTGTAAGACTAGATTTTATTGAAACCAATAATAATAATAATATTAGTTATTATTATTATTATTATAATGAAACTTTTTTTTAATGAAAAGAAAGTTTTTCATTACAACCTTGATTTCACTTCTCTACCCAACCTTAAGGATGATCTAGGCTAAGCAAGAAGAAAATGTAAGTACAAACTCATTGTCTCCTTACTTAAATAACTATTTGGGGGAAGGTTCTTGAGAATCTTGGGATTAGGTTTTAGAGTTGTAATCCTTGAGAATCATTCTCCAATTGAATCCTAATTGCATGCAAGTATCAAGGAGTTTGATTTGCTTTCAAAATAAATCACCATAGACCCTATATAAGGATTGCATTGGCACTGATCTAAAGTATGCATAAGAAATCTCTCTAAGATTAAAAACAAAAACAAAAAACAAAAAACAAAAGACAAAAAAAAAAAAAAAAAAAACAAAAAACAAAAGACAAAAAACAAAAAACAAAAAACAAAAAACAAAAAACAAAAAACAAAAACCAAAATCCAAAAACCATAACTTTGCTAACGTAAGCATTAGAGAGTAGCTTGTTGGATCCACCCAACAATTTTTTGGAGCTATTTTTCCCCTTTTACTAGCATCCATTGATCAAGGTTGAGTTGTAAAATCAACATATGTGATTTTCCAATATGATAGGCCAAAAACTTATTGACCCCTTGTGATGAATTAATTGATTAATTAGCCAAGTTTAATTAATTAACCAATTTAACATGCAAACGCACGGTAGCACAAACAAATCACCAATAAACTAGAGTGCAGCGGAAAAATAAATTGACATGGTGATTTGTTTACGAATGGGGAAGACCTCCAAGGCAAAAACCCTACCAGGTGATTTTAAGGTCACAACTCTCGAGAATCCACTATTATCACAACAAGCGGTTACAAGTAAAGGAATCTCAGTACCTTATACCAACCTACAGTTGAACCCTTAGCCCAATACCCAATTGGACTTGTTCTGTAGTGACAATCTCTCCTTTTCAATACACGGCTCCCAGTACGTGACTAACCAATTGCGCGGATCCCAGTACGCAGCTTATTCCTTGGCACGAATCCCAGTACGTGACTAACTCCACAACAACCCTTTGATTGTTGTAGTTGATTTGCAGCAGCTTCACATAGAAACACCAATAAGATCTTCAATGTTGGTATAAGAGACTTTACTTGGTCATAAAACCTAAAGGCGTATAAGAAATGCCACAAGAACGCTTTCTTCTGTAGGAGGAGGCTAAGGTTTCAAAAAGAAAAACTTATGAAGCTTTCTAGGGTTAGGTTTTTCTTTTTCCACCTCCTTTAAATAGGAGCTTTAATGGGCTCTCCTATTCCAAATAGATTTACACAAACCTTGGGCTTTCCTAATCTAATAAGAATTATACAAACCCATAAACAAATAGCCTTTTAGAGTAAAAACATTGCTGGCTATAATCTGAAACCCGTAAGATCGATCGATCGAGACATCTGTCGAGCTTTAATGAATCTCGATAGATTGAGCTTCTGTCGAGGAGGTATCGAGACCTGCATTTTGCACTTTTCTAGATAGTTCTTGAGTAATCTTCATGTCTTCAATTTAACCACTTGTAATGATCATCTTGAACCTACTTAGATTTACTCAAATACAAGTAAAGTGTGTTTTGTCAAAGGATATGCCAATTACATAAAGATATGTCCTTAACACAATAATAGGAAGAAAAAAAAAACATAAGTGAGAGAGAGAGAGAGAGAGAGAGAGAGAGAGAGAGAGAGGGGTTTGCTAAACGTGGAAAAAAAGGAGACTAACATTCTATCTTAAAAGTTATCATGATTTTTGAATGAAGTTTGTACTGTTCCAAATCTATTGACAAGACTATTCATAGAGCTTAAAGAGAAAATCCAAAATGTCATTTTATACCCTCCAACTCACAATATTGTATGTTCCCAAAAATTTTGCACATAGGCTTAGTCCATGTGTTTGGGCATTGTATATATTTTTGTTGAATAAGTGCTATAATAAGCCAACTTGATATGGGTTAGAAGCGAGTCCTCAACATAGCATTTAAAAAATATGAGTAGACCTTATATGATATATCAACTTCACATGATTCTCAAAATATAAATATACATATATATATATATATATATATATATATATATATATATATATATATTGTTAACATGTATAATGTTAAGGCATGTTTAGTATGGTGTAATAACTCCTGCAATGGAATAGCTATTCATGTGTAATAGTAATTTAGTCATTTGGTTACATCTTTATTACACTGATTAGTTATTACATAGGAATAACCATTCTCTAAATTGAAGAATAGCTATTCCTCTTTAAGAGCATTCACATCAGTCTAACCAAACTAGTCCAAGGTTAAAAATATAGCTAAAAACACTAAACACCCTCATGCATCAGCCTCCTTAAACTAGCAAAAAATTTTAAATGAGAAGTATTTTCTCTCCCTCTCCCCTCTGCAACCTCCCTTCTCTTGCTATTATTTTTAGGCCTACACCCTTAATCTGGGCTATCGCAATCGTGGAGGTCACTAGTTCTGAGATGGGTCTGTGTTTTTGGTGAGGTTGAAGAGGCTGAGGTGGGTTTGCGTTCTTTGCGGGTTGTTAGTTTTTTTTTTTTTTGTGGTTGAGACATTTGGATTTGTGTTTTGATTAAGACATGGGTTATTTGTGGATGGGTTTATGCTTGCAAAGGAGAATAAAGGTAGGTTTGCGTTTATGGAAGGTACTAGTAGTGGTGCATTGTTGTGTCTGTGAAGGGGAAGAGGCCAAATAGGTGGGGCTTTTTAGGGGAAAAGAATTAATAAAAAATTATGGATAGTAATAGCTGTGGGGTGTGGGGGTTAAGAGCTGGGGTTCAAGTCTCACACACATATAAACTTAGATTAGCTTAGATTAAAATTTCTATCTTGTAATAAAAAAAATAGTTATTCCATTTCAATATCTTCTATTTCCAGTAATAATGATTACTATTCTTAATGTAATCTCCATTCAATGTACGAACGTGTCCTTAATGTGTAAAGGTCTATTGAATAATGCTCCCAAGTGCAGGATTGTCGCGAAGTAATAACTCAGTAAGTCCAAGGTCGAATCCACAGGGAAAAGGGAACTGATTAGCAAATCACAAGAGAATAAAGCTAAAATAATAATGTTTAATTGAAGAGATTTTTGATAGTTTATTAAAGGTAACTTAAATTGAGAGAAAATAACAATACATTAAGGTGCTAAGGTTTAGGGAGTCTAAAGAAACTTTAAGAAAACCTAAATTATGTTCTACAGCAACTCTCCTCCTGAGTTTTGCCCTAAAGAGCCTTTAAATAGGTCAAGGAATCCTAATACAAGTTGAATTCCCGTTTGGAGAAAATCTCAGGTTTTTAAGCTTCACTTAACCAACGTTTTCAGCCCATTTAATTTCAGAATTCTGACTTTTGGTAAACTACAAAGTTGTAGTCCTTTAAGTTAACCTTCCAGCCAACTTGAATCATCTCAGTGGGACATCTAAACCGAAAATTATGCTTCAAATACTAACTGGTGCGCAGACTGGAATTTCTATCCGAATTGGACTTGGATTTGGTGCTAATTTCCTTTGATTCCTTGCTCCAATTGGACTCGAATTTAATTGAGTTGGCCTACTTTGACTTCATCATGGCCCTTGCAAAAGTAAAGTCCATTAGCTTTCTTCTTTGCACAAATCCACTTATTTAATTTCATTATCCTACAAAAGACAAATTTACGCATTAAAATTCAATTAAGCAAAAAATTGATTATTCAGCATTATTCCAAAACCAACTATAAAATGCATGAATTAACTCAAAATAAGAATGATAATGTTTTCTAATAATGATATAAATATGCAAAATTAAGCTATTATTATCGGAGTTCAAGTCTCTAGGAGGGAGTTTTACACACATATACACAAATTAAGTTAGAGTAAAATTTCTATCTTGTATATAAAAAAAGTTAGTTATTCCATTACAATATCTTCTATTTCCAGTAATAAAGATTATTATTCCTAATTTAATCTTCATTCAGTGTATCAAACGTGTCATTAATGTGTAAAGGTCTATTGTGCTTTAGGCCCATTCAAATTGTCTTGCACTACACATATCCTTATATTGCACTCGTCTGTTTGTATATAAAGGCACTATAATTTGCGAAATACAATTATTACAATACATTCATCCAATATTTCTAACATTTATAGATCAACTTCATATTAAGGTTTTTCTCAAAAAATAATTCACATTAAGGTTATTTAATGACAGTATGTAATATCCCTAACAAAAAAAAATTATTAAAATTAGATAATTTAGTAAATTTACCTTAAGGATAATATAAAACTAGCTAATATGGGCTCATAAACAACTTTACAACTTCCTATAATTCACATCACCAACCATGTAAACCACCAATCAAGAAGTAAAATACAAAACAAATTCAATGCGTACACACACACAAATGAAAGCCTGCTCACAGCCTCACACTATCCCCTGAATTTACTTAATTTTTGCAAAGCTAACTCCTCCAAGACACAAAGAATATATATTAATTAGGATCGAGGAAAGGCACAATTAATACCTTGAATAACCCCATGGGGTCCTTAGAAAAGAAACTCGGATTACAAAATACCAACAATAACACAATACAGTGAAAGCAAGTGTCCTACTTAGGCCTGTTCAAGGATATACCAACACTGACAAAACCGATCTAACCACACCACCCCGCCCCTCTCAAAGCTTTGCCAAAGGTTTCTGGCATGGTGGTCGGTGGTAGATTTTCAGTGCCGACGTCAGACCGGTGCGGCCATCGGCGCCGAGATGTGCACACCGACGAAGACCGAACCGACCCAAGCATGTTTTATATATATTAATATGTATAAGAAAGAACTGAAGAAGAAGAATAAGAAGAAGAAGAGGCCTAACATTCGAAGAACTAGAAGAGGCATAACATTCATCCATGAACAAGGCCTTATCAAAAAGAAATTTTAAATTAAAAAGGAAGTTAATGTGTGTGAGGCTGTGAGCGACTTTTCTCAGTTCAAAACGTATGTCAGAGGAAGAGTTTGAGTGGTCTTGTCAAAGTCTGTGTCTCCCAGTTGCATTTTTTGAAAAAAAATATTAAAAAAGTTAAATTAAAGAAATCATATATGGTCGTATGGGTTAGTGGGTTACAGTTATGGCACTTGAGTTTTTTGAAAAAAAATATATTAAAAAATATTTGAAAAATGCCGCATGGTTAGTCATTCTCTTTCCACTTGCATTTTTTGAAAAAAAAAATGAAAAAAAAATAAAAAACAATGCTTGTCACTATTTGAGTCAATTACTGTGCAAATTTTTTTCCCCCTTTTGATCTCAGCCACACAAGTCTTTTCTCTTGAGTTGTATCTACTCATCTACTCTCATTAGTCATTTCTATTCTTTACTCTCATTTCTCCTTTTCACTCTTTAGACTTCTGCAATTTTAAGTCATTGTATTAGATTTTTTTTTCCTTGTTTTCTCTCAGCTGCACACCGTACCCAGTTGTCTAACACTCTAACTTGTCTCTTTCTCTCTTTTTTAGACTTTTGCTCTCAGTCTTTAAGACTCCATTCACTCTATCACTCAGTTCAGTTAGACTCAAGCAAGTCGTTTGTAATGGGTTTTAATAGTTGGGTTTGTGATGGGTTTTGAATCTTTCGATATTTAGACTTAACCTAAGTTTTGTTTGTGGTTTGAATCCTTGAGTTTTCTGGGTTTAATTTTGGTTTTAGAATTTAGATATCTCTTCTTCTCTATGTGTGTGATAGACGGGTGGACACCGACCACCGCGTCGATTGGAACCGCCATCGAGGTTGCCAGAGAACCGTTCCTCAGGCGCAGCAGCGGCGGCTTGGGTTTTAAGGAAACCAAAGATTCCGATGCGATGCAAAAACGGCCACAAAAACCGGCCGCACTGCACCGTGTATAGCCCTAGTCCTACTTAATTTTCTAGTTTATCATATTTCAAAACCAAAAAAGAACAATTGCATATAATTTCCGAAAATTCTAGAATTCCATAAAAAATAGTAAAAATTAGACTGGTTTCAAATTTAAGCAATACTCTTAAAAGATTTATATTAAACCCTGTTTTCATAAATAATTAAAACAAAACAGAGAATAAATTCATGCACACACAAATTCCTAACAAATTACTGAATAGAAGGTCACAAATATAAGTTCATAATATTGACTTAAAAAAATAAATTTAGTATTGATAAAGACTATCAATACATTCAAGAAATTAGAGATTGCTTTAGTTGTGACTGAGTTGCATAGAAAGAATTGACTGTGAAAAGAAAATTGGTGACTGAGTTATTTTCTTAGAAAGAATTGCAGAGAGAGACTGACGGAGCGAGAGAGAGAAATTGTGAGTCCTAGTGTGGGTGGGTTTTGTTTATATATATAGTCGGTTCAAAGCTCCAACGGCTATATCATCTTCTTCCTCATAATTACTAAATTATCCTTTAATTTATTAAATCTCAAATCAACACTGACTGACTGTCACGATACCATATTTAATACTACCATAGACTGATAGGGCTGTTTTAGTAGTTTTGACATACAATATTACCAGGCTTTTGCAGAATTTTAATTCTGTTGATTTATTTATTTTTTTATAAAAGGTTTTCAAAATCTGTTTGGATATTTGGATTGGATGCTTTTTGGAATAAAAACTCAAACCCAAGGTTTCACAGCTCTCACAATTTTTTTTTTTTTATATATAATTAATTGATAGTATTATGCATGTACCATGCATTATTCAAACAAATATTATATATAAATTAAGAAAATATTTTAATAGTATGGAGTAGGTTATAATAAAATAAAAGATCAGAAATCCTTTCAAGTTACATGATTGAAAGTGCATTTGTAAGACTGGATTTTATTGAAGCTAATAATAATAATAATAATAATAATGTTACTATTATTATTGTAATGAAACTTCTTTTTAATGAAAAGAAAGTTGTTCATTACAACCTCGATCACACTTCTGTGCTCGACCTTAGAGATGGCTAAGTCTAAGCAAGATGAAAATATACGTACGACCTCACTTCGTTATCTATCTAAACAACTATAATTGAGGAAAGGTTCTTAAGAATCATGGGATTGGCTTTAATTATAATTCTCTAGAATCACTCCTTAATTGAATCCTAATTGCTTGAAAGTATCAAGGACTTTGATTTACTTTAGAAATCAATCACAACAGACCGTATATAAGTATTACATTGGCATTGATTGAAAGTATATGTAAGAAATCTCTTTGAGATAAAAAAGAAAATTACAAAAAAAACCCCCCAAAAACCCTAAGGTGGCGTTTGGTACGGGGTAATGTTTTAGGATTCCCAGGAATGTTTAAAGATTCCCATATTTGGTTGCAAATTACGCTAGGGAATCAGATGCCAGGGGAATCCTTAAACCCCTCTCAGTAGGAATGTGGATTCCCTTTAAAACAGGTGGGAATCCAGATTCCCAAACTTAAAAGAAATTGTATTTTTTATAAATTGACAATTTTAACCATTTTTCCTTATCATATAAGCAATTAAGATAAACTATAAAACAAATTCTCAATATCTTCTCTCTTGTCTTTATCTTTTCCCGCCAAAACAACATAAACAAGATAAATAACTCTGCTAATAGTTATTTTTGTATTATTCTTGTCATTTTGAAACGTTAGATCACAATTTTAATGAATGTGTTGCTAATTGATAGTTTATATAATGTTTTTTATATATCTATTTAGAGTAAGATATTTTTTTAAAGGACTAATTAATAGTTTATATATATTTTTTCATTATTTATTTAAAGGAAGATTTTTTTTTTAATGGGTTTGGTACTTCACATTCAAATCTAAGGACAAAATAGAAAAAACAAATAATTCATTTAAGATTCCTAGGAATACACCAAACATTATCATCTCACATTCTTGGGAATCTCCCAATAAAACCAAACATAGGAATAACTACATTCCTAGGAATGTGATTCCTAGGAATCATATTCCTGGGAATCTAGATGCCAGGAGTAATGTGAATTTCCCGTACCAAACGCCACATAACTTTGCTAATTTAAGCATCGGAGGGTAACTTGTTGGATCAACCCAGCGAACTTTTGGAGCTATCTTTACTCCCTTTTGCAGGCGTCTATTGATCAAGGTTGAACTGTGAAATCAACGTTAAATAATTCTACAATAAAAAAATAAAAAATAAATAAATAAAAAAAAGTAATTTGGCTATAAAGCATTCAATCTTAGATCAAAGTTTGCAAATATATCCAATAAAGCCAGATAAACGTATCCAAGAGTAAAATAAGGTCAATCTGTACATTTAACGGTACCAGCACTACAAAAAAACAGGACCACAAACACCACTATAGGCCCATTTGGGCTATAGCAGCATTTGCTATAGTGGCATTTAACTATTGTACCGTGACTATAGACCTATAGTGGCATTTGTAAAATGCTGCTATAGGCCCAATTTTTTTAAAAAGGTCTGTAGCAGCGTTTTTATAAACGCCACTATAGGTCTATAGTCGTAATACAATAGTGGCGTTTTGAAAACGCGACTATAGCCAAAATATATTTTCAAAAAAAATTTGATTACCAAAAATTAATTTTTGGTAATCAAAAGTTCTTTTTAATTGAAATTTTAACTTTTAAATTTTGAAAGCTAATATATTAATGCTTTCAAATTTCGAAAATTAAAATTTTAATTGAATTAAGAAATTCAAAACAAAAATACAGACCTAGCAAATTCAAGCACAAACCTATAAAACTCAAAGTCAAACACAACACAACATGCTCCAAAATACAAGAACACAATCTCATAAAAATCCAAGCTCAAGAACACATTTTTTTTTTATTAAAACTGAGCGGCGGGACCAGCGGCATGTGGGTTGAGCAGCAGGCTTAGCGGCATGGTAGGCTTCACAACGGCATGGTGGGCTGAGAGATTTTTTTCTTTTTTTCTTTTTTCAGACTGAGTGACTTATGAGAGACTTTAAGATCAGACCCATTTGTTTTGTGTGTTTATGTGAATAGTCAGTAAAGTAAAGTATTTGGGGAAGCAAAGTGATTAGACTTAGGGTGCGTTTGTTTCGACAGTAAACCAATTCCGGAAAATGTTTTCAGTATTTGCGGGTGTTTGGCAACACCGGAAATTTTGGTCAAACGGAAAAGAGGAACCATTGACCGTAAAATACACCCTCCCCACCCGGAAAATAATTTCCATGTCTATTTTACCTTCAAATTGAGTTTTCCGTTGGAAAACAGAGAAAGAGAAGGAGAGGGAGAGAGCAACATCGAGCTTGCGCCGTCCTCAACCCAGAAAAGAGAGAGAGAGAGAGCTAGAGGGAGATCGCCGGTGAAGCAAGATCACGCCGTCCTCAACCCAAAGGCCCGCCGTCGAGCTCGCGCCGGGCGAGATCGACGTGCAACCTCACGCCGTCGAGCTCGCGCCGGGCGAGATCGACGCGCGTGATCGCGCCGACGAGAAACCCTCCCCACCGATCTCACTCTTCCTCCTCCCTGTCTCGCGCCGGGCGAGATCGACGTGCAACCTCACGCCGTCGAGCTCGCGCCGGGCGAGATCGAGGCACGATCTCGCGCCGTCGAGCTCGCGCAGGGCGAGATCGAGCCTGCGCGAGCTCGACGGCGCGATCTCACCCACCGATCTCGCCCACTGATCTCGCCCACCGATCACGCCCAAGCACGTCGATATCGCCCACCGATCTCGCTCTTCCTCCTCCCTGTCTCACCTCCCTCTCTCAGTTTAATTTGATTTGGCCATGGTGTTTTATTTGATTTTTGTTTGTTTAGAAGTTGATGGATTGTAATGTTGTATTATAAAATTTGTTTGGAATGTGAGAAAATGGTTGAGAAAATGTGAGAAATCAGTGAAAATTTTGCATTTTCAGAATATTACCAAACACTTGAAAATATTTTCCAAAGTATTTTTTAAAATGCCACCAAACATCTAAAAATATTTTCCTTTCCCGAAAATATTTTCCTTTCCTGAAAACATTTTCCGAAATTGCTTTACTGTCGAAACAAACGCACCCTTAAAGTAAAACATGTAGAGGAGAAAAAGTAAAACTTGTGGGGGGGAAAAAGAGAAGAATAATTAAATAAATAAATAAACTAAATATAAAACTTCTGGGACACTACGTTCCAGAGATTTGACAAGATGAATTCAAAATTCAAACTTTCAATTTTTTTTTTTTAAGTTGGACCTATAGTAGCATTTGTGAAACGCCACTATTTCCCCTCTAGCCCTTCAAAAAAAAATTTGCCTACAGTGCCGTTTTCCAAACGCCACTATAGGTCTTTTTTTTTCTCTAGCACTTTTTTTTTATTTAAAAACCCAACTGAAAAAAAAAATTAAATAAAAAGTGCCTATAGTGGCGTTTGACAATCGCCACTGTAGGCCATTTTTTAATTTAATTTTTTTTGGTTAGTTGTTTTCTTTTTTTAAGACCTATAGTAGCGTTTGTAAGACCAAGACAAATACCACTATAGGCCCTTGGAAACGCTACTATAAACCCATTGTTTTAAAATGCCACTATAGGACTCCCTAAACGCCACTATAGGCCCAGTTTTTTGTAGTGCAGACAAAAGAATTCATCAATAAATAAAGTTTGCATTTTGTACTGAGTAGAAACTTTTACTTAATTCGAGATTTGTTTGAGAGAGAAAAAAAGAGAGAGGGTTACTAAACGTGAGAATAAAGGAAACTGACATTAGAGGTGAAATAGGGTAGATGAAAAACTTTGGAGATAAAATGGGAAGAAAAACTTTTTTGGAGTTTGTTTGGTTAGATAAGGAGGAAGGGAAAAAAAATAGTGAGGCCCATATGTTTTCTCTCCAAACTCACCAAAAAGTTTTCTCTCCAAAATGGAGAGAAAACTGAAGGGAGAAATTGGGTATCATTTTTGGACGAAAATGTCCATGTGCAGTTGCACATGGGCTTCGTTCACATTACTCCTCTTCACTCATTGTTTTTTTCTTCCTCTTGGACGTTGCCACTTCTTCTTTTTTCTTTTTTCTTTTTTCTTTTTTTCTTTTTTCCTTTTGATTTACTAGACAGGCTCATCCAGTGCTCATATTCTTCCCCCTTTTCTTTTTTTCTTTTTCTTTTTATTTTTTTTTTTTTGCATGCTTTCTTTTGTGTTTTTTGTTTAGATGTGATTATTTTTTACATGATTTTTATTTTTTAATAAATTTAGGTGATTGATTTTTTTTTTTTTTTTGGTTGTTTATCACTTTATTGGTTTTAATTGGGCATCATTTTTTAATAAGAATATATGTGTAAATTTATACAAACTTACTTTTCCACTCCTAACTAAACAAAAAGAGGAAAAATTAAAAAAAATTCTATCCTCGCACTTTTTCCAGCCGTCTAACCAAACGAACCCTAAAAGTTATTATGAATTTTGAGTGAAGTGTGCGGTGTTCCAAATCTATTTACAAGGTTATTCATTTAGCCTAAAGAGGAAATCCAAAATGTCATTTTATTTTCTCAACATTTCTCTTTGATTTTCTCGGCTACCAAACGCAATGTAGCAAAGTAATTACCTTTTTTTCTTTGTGGGGGGTTTTTTGGGTTTCTTCTTTTTGGATTTGGGCTTTGTTATGGATTTGGTTTATGGGGTGGATGTGGATCATTGGAGGTGGGTTTTGGTTTATGTTGATTTGTTGTTGGGTGGTTATGGGTTTCATTATGGTGGTGGTGGTTGTGGGTTTCATTATGGTGGTGGTGGTGGAACTTTACTGTGGTGGTGGTTGTTGTAAGTTTTTTTTGGGTTTTGTTGAAAGATTTTGGTTTTGTTACTATGGATTTGGTTGAGTTTTGTTATGAGTTTCTTTTGGGTTTTTGGTGGTGGTGGATTTCTTTTGGGGTGGTTGTGGGTTCCATTGTGGTGGTGGTGGCTTTATTGTGGTAGTGGGTTTGCTTTAATTTTTTTTGGGTTTTGTTGCTATGAGTTTGGTTGAGTTTTGGTATGGGTTTCTTTGAGGTTGTTAGTTGGCTATGGTGGTGGTTGTCGTGGATTTAATGTTAGAGAGAGTGTGTGTGGTTTCTCAAAAAAGAAAAAAAAGAGAGAGAGAGAGAGAGAGTCACAGAGAGAAGAGATTGTGAAGAGAGGTTTGAGAGGGAGAAAATTGACTAACGGAGAGTTAACGGTGTGTATGGACTAAGTTGGATTAAGGACTAAGTTGAGAGATTTTGAATTTTCTTGGACTTGATTGGTATTAACCCAAACCTTGGAGACGTTAGTGGAATTTACCCTTAAAATTATTTCATGAGAGTGCGTGTAATACTAATACCCTAACAAAAAAAATATTATTATTAAATTTGGTAATTTAGTAAATCTACATTGAGGATTGTATAAACCCAACTAATATGGGCTCATAAACAACTTTGCAACTTCCCATAATCACATGACCAACCATGTAAACCACCAATCAAAAAGTACAACACAAAACAAATTCAATGCGTACACACAAATTAAAGCTTGCCCACACCATCCCCTAAATTTAATTACCTAATTTTTGCAAAGCTAACTCTTCCAAGATATAAAGAATATATATACCTTAAATAACCCCAAGGGTCCTTAGAAAAGAAAATGGAATTACAAAAGTGAGATGGCCCTATTTAATTTTCCAGTTGATCTGATTTCAGAACCAAAAAGGACCAATGGCATAAAAATTCCATAAAAATTAGTGAAAAGTATACATCAAAAATATCATTTTATATTTTAAAGATTACATTTTACACCTCATTTGATTATATTGCTTTCAAATTTAAGCAATACTTTATAAAGATTTATATCAAGAAAAAGTTTGGCTACAAACTTCGTTGTAGCCTTGGGCTACAACTTCCATTAAAAAAAATTAACATGGCTACTGTAGATACCATATTTTGTCTGGCCTCAAATTTGGTTGAGAACTTGAGTTTTAAATCAATGGCCTCATCAGTTTATTTTTACATGAAATTAAACATATTAAAATTCTCTTCATTTTCATGTCCAAGACAAAATCAGGCTTGAGTTTATCGAATTGTTGTGAAAATAAGAAATTTGCCAGTTGCAGGTTTGCCATTAAAATATGCTTTATTTCTTAAATTGGCAATTGGTTTCCTTTGAGATGCACTAAAGATCATATCTGACATATTACTGAAGTTTTCAAGATTTCTCTAGTGAGTTGCATTTGAAATAGAAATTAATCTTGGCACATGCTCATAATTACCATTTGATGTAGGATTTTAGCTGGATTTATCAAGAAATGCTTGTCACTAGTTTTAATTGGATCCAATAGTTTCCCATTTATTTTATTTTGGTCCCATGAAGTTTATCTCTTGATAAATTTATTTAACTATCCTAAAATTTTATTGAATGTGTTTAAGGTCCACTGATGAGAAATGGCTTGGTTCTAGAGTATTCCCCATGTAGCCAATTTTGGACATATCTGCTACCAGCTCATGCTTGGCCAGCACGCAATTACAGCTCATACCTCTAGCTTCACTCCCACACATCACTCAATGCTTTATACCCACACACATTCATCATTTCAAAGGGAGAAGACACATATAGAAGGGGCTTAGACCCACAAGCAGAGAGAGAAATCTCTCTAGCCCCCTGTGGACACAAGGTGTCTTTAGAATTGCCACCTAGCTTTTGCAATGGTCTAGGAACCATATATATAGCGTCCCTTTGATCTTACTACCAGAGATATGAGTTTAGAGTTTAGGTACGCTCTTAGGAAGGTGTTAGGCACCCAAGATCGCCCAACCCTAACGTTGGCCTCACATCATTATGCCTTATACATTAACCCTATTAAAAATCAACTCAACACTTATATCCTAGACTCACACATACATTAACACGCATCTAGCATACAACATGGTGTCTTTCATCCAAACAAACTTATCTATCCACCCAAACAAAAAAAAAGCCAAACATACAAAGGAAACCCTAGCATGCATATATCATGGCATCTCATCACAAACCCTAGCATACATCTATCATGACATCTCATATATTCAAGGTAGCAACATATATAATCAAATCAAAGCAGAAAAATACACATAAGGAAAGATCCAAGTAATATGTAATTCATCCAAACATTCACATTCATATCTAACACCAAAACAAGATCATATGCGTGAACATTTCCAATGCATGACTTACCTTTTGCTTACCTTGCAACAGCACAACACCTATGGCATCAATGCATGGGCATGTGAATGAATGGCATGGTATCAAAGCAATAAACATCATAAAAAACCCTAATCTAAGCATATGATAGCAAACGAGCATGTGAAAGAGGTACACCAGAACCAAGAGAGCCTAAAACATATAAAAATGAGGCTAGATAGAACAAACATGTGAAGGCAGAGACCAAAAAAAAAATTAGGGTTTCTGGGTAATGGCATCACGCACGCTAGAACAGGTCTGTGTGCACATAATCAAGCATGCATACACAAGCAAGATCATGCATAAACAAATTATTGCCCAGAAAATTTATAAATAAAAAAAACACATAAATAAAGTAGAACTTTAAAACAACAATTCTAACAACCTAACATACATTTTAAGCACACAAAAACTTTGTTTGTTTGTTTTGACCCCTTTAATAGATTGTTTGACCTAATTTATTAACCAAGTGATTACATAGATTAATTTTCAGATCTAGGTTAAACATAAATAAATCATATCATGCAAAGATGCAGAAAAGTAAATAACACCACGATATGATGACCCAAGAAAACCAATAAAACTAATCGTTTCAAGGTAAAAACATGTGGAGGATTTGACCTAACTATCCTCAAGGTAAAGTAAATCCACTATAAGAGAATTAAAGTTTTTACAATAAAATTTAACCCTAAATCTATTGCTACCTCATGTAGTAACTTACGAACATGACCACATGCAAGCTCCAAATCCACGGACTCTTTCTCTTCTTGGATTTACTGCAACACAAGCACCCACGCTTGTAACTTTGAGATCTCACTCAAAGGTTTAGCAACACAAACTCTCCAGTTTGTGACTCCAAGACCACCCTTGAAGGTTTAGATCATCAACAGTTATTGATCTTGTTGTAGCAACTTCAGATCTCCCGGATCTAATGATATGAGAATTTTTTCCAGTAGTGACTTTGAAAAAGGAAGGCACAATACCTTTTAGATCTCATAAAAGCACCTCCAAAGTCTCTCAAAAGCACTGAAAATGTAGTTAGGGTTTTCCTTTATAAACTATAAGTGTTTCACTTGAAACCCAAAACGTTTAAGCAGAGTTTGGGCTGAAATAGAATTCTGCAGAAATTTCATGTCTACGATTTTCGATCAGTCGGATCTAATTTTTGATTCGTCGGATTTCACAGAATTTGAATTCTTTGATTTCGATCAGTCAGATCTAATTTTCAATCGGTCGGATATCACCGAATTCGAATTCTTCTTTCTGCAACTTGAAGGTTCTTGTATTTTGACTTATAACACTTTGAGCATTGTCTAATCAAACCTATAGATCTAGGAATCTATATCTGGACAAGTTTGTGCTCACAGTTTACCAATTGTTCTAAAATTTTAGAACCTAACAAACTTAAACCTAACATAGGAAGGAATATTAGAACATAAGCTTTCCAAGCTTGATTTTGACGATTCCCCTCAGTCAAATCTATTCACAAACCAATAAGAAAGTGATTAGCAACGTTAAACTAAAAGGATTAGGCCAGAAAAGGTCCTAATCAAATAAAATTGACTTAAGGGTGTTTTGTGAAAAACTCCCTTTTGATTCACTATTTTATAGTGAATCTTAGGTTCTTCCCATAGGATTTCTATGTATTTTGAAAATGTACCATATAAGGCTTTTTATAGTTGAGAAAATGGGATTTGGAACGACTCCTAGATGATGTGGGATTCATTCCAAATCTCAGTCATTATTACAAGAAACTTGCATTTCTTATGCTTATGAAACCCTAGCTGCGTACGCAGGAATATATCTGCATACGCATGCTTTAGCTTACGTACGTAAGCCGCAACCCATGTACGCAGGTCAAGGGCCACTTTGGTCATTTTATTTCCAAAAATAGATTTTTCCTCATTTAATAGGTTATATTTTCCATTTTAACATTCTTCAAGTCAATTTAATATCTGATTAGGCTCTAAACTGGCCGTAGGCCTTAGAGTTTGAGCATCATTGGGGAACGGGGCTTAAGTTGTAAAGGGTACAAAATGCGGTGTCTACACCCCCTCCCCTCATTCACTCCTTTTTTTCCTCCCAAAATCACAGAGAGACACTAAAGAAAATAGAAGAAAGAGAAGCAAAAAGCACAGGGCTTCCATGGCATCCATAGAGAACCAAATCATAGAACCATGAGCTCTATCTTTCTTTATTCTTTTGTTCATTATTTTGTCCGGTTTTAACTTGAATCTTAACTTGTTTTCTATGCTTTCTCTTCGGCCAGTTATCACTAAGGACAGGTAGATCCAAGGCTACCATAGACACAAAATCAAAGCCAACAAAGCATAGCATGGATGGAGGAGATGGAACATAAAACTATGAAAATAGGGTAACCTCTAAGCCTATACTCTTCTATTTTTATTTCAGTCTTTGTGTATATATCTTTGTCTCACACACACATACATTCTGTGACTCTCTACTTCACACACACACACACACACACACTTAGCCTCAAAAACATTGAGCACACAAACACAGAGACCTAGCACTTACCCTCCATTTTGCACACATTTGCTCACGTGCTTCTTTCTAAGTCCACACGCCACCTAGTGTAAATCCATGCGCCACCATAGTTGTAGATCATGGTTGACCTATGAGGCTTTTAGCCTCCACAAAACCCTTTTGAGGTTCACGCCCCGCCTAGGGCTACCCTGGTTTGTGATGGAAATATGCATATACACAGCGGAAAATTAACGAATCTACTTCATTCGCAATTGATAACATGTGTTATGTAAATTTCAGAATTTTAGAACAAGAGAGTGTACCTTGGTGCGGTGAAATTCAAAACCAAAGATTGAAGTACTCAGGAACACTTTAATTTTCACTCCAATTCCATGTTACACGCAAGATGTGTGATCTCTCAATCAGTTCCAAAAGGAGAATGTCAAAGTGTTTAACACTTCTTTACACCACTTCACAATAGTGTTCTTAATGTTCTCTCTACAGAAAATTTTGTATGTTTCCCCCTTTGTATCTAATTGATTATCTAATTGGGCTAGCATTTTGGACCTTTCCATTTGGGCTTTAGTGTGTGGCTTGGAGTGGGACCAAAAGGGACCAATAAGACACTAGCTCCAATGGGTCTTGGGCTTTTCTGTCAACTCTTGACAAGTTCAAAATTACCATTAATTATATTTAATACCACTATATAAATATAATTGCTCTAGGCCTTATTTATAAATCATATCCCAAGACTTTATTATACATGCAACCCCTTCATAAAATATTCGTAGTAATACAAAGTCATGAAAGAAGACTGCCACTTTGTAGATTACTACATCTTAATTCCTTAAGTACCTGGTTTAATTCTTTAAAGTTATTCAACATATTATTACGAAATCTAATTTCATAAATATATACTTTAGTAACTTCTCACCAAAGTGGTTAGGCCTAACTCTCTGAATAACTGATCCATTAAACTTATCTCAAGGGAATATTTTATATCTTCGTTAAGAGACTATGGATTCCATCTTGAGAATATATGTTCCATCAACACTAAATGTGGCTGCCCAACATACTGAGGTTTTGACCGTTACTTTAGATCTCACTCCTGATATATCAAAACAACCTACACTTCATGATCAGATCCATTATCCTCTCAGGATTAAGAGTTCATGTAAATAGAAGTCGTGAGTTTATTATTCATTTTACAGTCGTTCGGAGAATAATAAATCTCACAGCGGTCCAGTTCAATATGTTTTAGCTCTTAAAACATATCAACATACCAACTAGAAATCTCCATTTCCATGATTAAGACAAATCATTTTAGTTGATATGTTATAGTCCTCGCAGATGAAATGCCTAATTTCATCACCGACTACGAACTACATTTTGAGTTTACAAGGAACTCGTGATTTACATCTTCTGTGACTAAATCACATAAATCACATACAATGCATCTCATGGACTATATGATAATGTCCCATATTCATGTTACCATTATTTTAGATAATAATAATAAAACAAATTTATCAATCATAATAGTAAGTCATACATCATGTCATACATAATGTCAAATATAATATCATACATAGCATTATACAATAGGATTTAAGGGCATTAATCCTAACAGTTCGTAGATTGGAGAGAGTGAGAGAGAGAGAGAGAGAGCTCGTAGATGAGTTTAGGCCAAGAATTTTCAAGGTGTAGGAAGGGATCTCAGATAAAGGAGCTTGAGATTAAAGGGTGAACCACCCCATGGTAGTGGTGATGATTGGAGATGCGTGACCTTGGTGATCAAACATGGAGGTCCTTTGAGAGAGCTTCTGAGATTAGAAAAATCTCAGGTTTAGAGTGAAAGATAGGGAGCCTAGTGAGAGTTTTGGGTGAGAGAACTACCGCCTATAGTGGCGGCGCTGATTTGAGGTGATGAGCTCAGGTAGCTCTAGCCATGGGTTTTGGTCAAGAGAGGTCGAATGAGATAGCAGAAAGAAGGAAAAGGTTATAGAGAACTTTGCGTGTACACCTAGGGTTCAGAAGAGTTTAAAGGGATGTGGGTTTAGGCAGACCTGTTTCCTTAGTGGGTTTCTTACCCATTTCATTTAATGGGATTTGGGCCAGGTATGCCCTAGGCCCAATCTGCAGGTCATCTTCATTTGGAACCTAGCTAACCCATCAGCCTTGGGCCTTCCTTTTCATATGTTTCGGCCCAAGTCCATCCCTTTTTAAAACATGACTCCTTCCTTGATTTAAACACTTTCAGCCCATCTTCTAATTAAAAAGGGATCGTGCATGTTTTTCCTTCATTTAATAAACTTTCATCTTATTTTCTAATTTTCCATATTCATATATACTTAATATATTTTCATTCTAAACCTTTTTTCTCATGTTTGCTTCTAAATACCTATTTTCCCATATTTGCGTTTTAATCCAAAAATTCCCAAAATCATGTTTTAATCCCGAAAATTCCCAAAAATCATGTTTTAATCCCAAAAATCATATTTTGGCCCCGATCTTCCTCAAAAATTTCGTTTTGACTCGGAACTTTCCAATGTCCATATTTTGACCCTAGTTTTTCCACAAAATTACATTTTGACCCAAAAATCCCTAAAATTACATTTTGGCCCCAAATCTTTCCAAAATTGCAAAAAAGCCCTCCACCTTTTCAAAAATTACAAAGATGCTCCCAAACCCTTTGGAAGTTGTTTGAAGTCATTCAAAAAACTTCCAAGGACTTTTACGTATCTTTAAATCCACACTTTTTTCTTGTCTCCATTTAAGATTTTTGCTTTACAACTTGTGTGATGTTCATGCTTATAGCTTCATGCTTACCTTTGGTTGATCTATATCTTTAAGTGCTCTATGCCTTGTTCATGTGTCTAGATCTACTTGTTGGTTGCTATTCCATGAGCTTCTATAGCCCTTTTGCCCCTTGATATCTCTCTTTCTTGTGTTTTGGCCCTCATTGGTGGGATGCAGATCTAGATCCTATGGTCTAAGCCTACATCCATACACCTAGGCTTATATCAAAGGGTTTGGATCATTTCCTTTGCATGTCCATATTTGCTTGCTTGTTTCTATGCTTTATCTCCATATTAGCTTTTCTAGATCTAGGCTTTGCCATGCTTTGTGCCCTTCATAGGCATGTGCTTGTGTGGTCACATCCATCCTTCCTAGGGATTGATTGGATGTGACCACTTGTGAGATACACCTTTGTGGTGTTAGTGTGCATGATACGCACCTTTCTTTGCTCCGTGCTATGCTGATATGCTTGCCTTGCTTGCTTTGTGCCACCCGTTTGGATTTCTTTGCTTCTTTGCATCTTTGCATGCTTGCCTACATGTTCATGTATGAGTCTATGTGCCGTATATACTCCAATCCAATGGAACTACGGACACTCAATCCAAACCTACATTTGTCCTCCTAGGACACCCCCTTTGTTTGATAACATGTTTGTTTGTCTCTTCGTGTGTTTTACATGTTTGTTTGCCCCTGTTTGGCATCTTGTCCTGGCTTGTCTTTAGCATGCTTCTCCTTCCATTTGTTTCTTTGCTTGTCTGCTAGTTTGTTTCTTTTGTCTTTGCATGTACGCCTATGGAGCGAGGACACTTGAAGCAAGGGTACGACCTCCTAGGTGCAAGCAAAAGGGGCAAGGATGCAAGCAAAAGGATGCAAGCCCACAAAGGGCAATGATTAGTAGATTAGGGGGCCTAGCCCCTCTAGAGCAGTCTTCTCTTTCTCTCTCTCAAAGCCTCTTCTCTAAAGCATGTATTAGGGTCCCCATCCATATACCCCTTTTTTATTTTCCTGCTCCTTGCTTGGGTTGCATTCCCTGGGTATCACAATGTCTATTTTACTTTTCATGTACCTTGCTGGGCCATACCCTTGGAGTGTTGGCAATGTTTGGTCTATTTTCTCGCTTTGTGTGATAGCATTGTGCATGATGCATATTATATATATATATATATATATATATATATTCCTGCATTTGTGTGGGTGATTGTGCACTTTGTATGATGGACTCTTGTGGCTATGTGAGCAACCCTCTCTAGTCATGAGAGTTCTTGACCTTATAGCATGGGTATGTGCTCAAGGCAACTACCGCAAATGCATATTCATGCTATATTGCGTGCAAGATCATCGCAATGTGATTGTCTTGATCCATTTCATCAAGTGACATTGGTTTCCCTGTATATGCGACACGTATTAGCATGTTTAACACTTTAGAGGGCTTCGGCTCATCACAGTGCGAGTATATCGATACACACCGTATACACAGATGCAAAACCCTACCGATGCGCCCCTCAATCAACTACTCCTCTGGAATGGCTGGTAATACCACTTAAGGGCGGATAGACCGTCCACCCATAGCGCACCAAACGTAAAACTCTACCAGATTTTCACCCTGAAAGAGGGGTAGCCCCATTTGCTGTATACTCACGTCAAAAGCTTGGTGAGAATAGCATTTGGCATACTATGACGCATCTGAGGCGAAGTGCTACCGGATTTCTGCCACAAAAATAAGGCGAAATACTACCAGATTTTCACCGTGGAAATTTGGTAGCGACTTTAAACACACTGGAAAGTATCGATTGGGACCACACCCACTTTGAAATCAAACCTCAAAGCCCAACAAATTTAAAGCCCCGGAAACTAATACCAATAGCTTGTTTTCAATTGCCAATGTCCAAAAATTATGATTTTACCAAAATAAAGGATTGTCTACGAACAGGCGTTGTGGGATGCCTAACACCTTCCCCACACATAACCAGACTTTCGAACTCGAACTCAAGAATCAAGATTTTCGCCCATCCATATTACCTTTTTCTTAACCTAGGATTAGTAATAAAATCAAATAGAATCAGGTAACCAATTACATCTTAGAAAAAACCCAATGATTGGTGGCGACTTCACTTACCCTTGGTAATATCCTTAAAATCGACTCAGATTCCAATCACACACCCGAGATATGACACACCTCCATAACAACTCTCAAACTGAGATACTGAAAAGCGTAGGAGTGTCGCTGCAATGGGTGGTCGAGTAGCCGCGAGGCGTTGACAGCTACCTATTTTGAAACTTTAACCATTAAATTGTATGTTTTTTTATGCTTTTAACACATTAAATTTTGTGTTAATCAGATGTCATTTACTATATGATACATAAATTTATTTTTTTGTGGTTAATTTTATACTATAAAAACTTAATATTTAAACAATTGATTGATGACATAAATACTGATTTTTGGGTTTGGCTTACCTCCAGTATTTTTTAAACTGAAGATCTCCTTTTATTTTAAATATACAATAGCAAGTTGTAGTGGGCTTTAATCTCCACCTTATATTTAGTTAGTGGATGATATGACAGTTTCTCATTAAAATAAAATGATATTTTAGTTAAAAAAAATACTAGAGGTAAGCAAAACCCTTGATTTTGAATCTTTTGGAAGTTTTGCAAACATGAATGATATAAAAAGAGAATATAATCTAATGATGATTTTTTGTCAAAATTCAAATCCAATAAAAATGTACTAATTGAAGTTTTAACCTTATACTACAATTAATTTTATAACCAAATTTTGTACTTTATATTAAACCCTGGTTTCATAAATAAGCAAAACAAAAAAGCCTATAAACTCAGGCACACACAAATTCCCAACAAGTTACTCAAATAATAAATTCCGTAGTATTGACAAAGACTATCAATATATTCAAGAAATAAAAATAAAATTTCAATACTCAACTTCCTCTAATGCTATAATATTCACTACCTTCTAATCCAAATTACATTAAAAATTCACAACAAAAGAATTGCATCAAGACCCTGAAAAAAGGTGTTATCCAGCCAGGAACTGCTTTGATTTCGTCTTCAACTCTTCGAGTAGGCATCAGATATCGACACAATGGACACAAGTGACTCGTCTCTAACCACTTCACAATACAATCCTTATGGTAAATATGCAAACACGGCATAACCATAACCTCAGAGCCATCACAAAAATCATCCAAAAAAATACTACATTTATCTTAATTTGTGCGAGAACCATCAATTTTCACTATCTTTAACGCTTCAATGGAGGACTTAGTGTCTGGTTCCATGAAATCGGTTACGGGTCTCTCGTTCGTGGTAACAAGAACGCCCAAACCGATTGAGAACAATGTCTGAGTATCGTTAAACATGTCCGACGCGAAAGAGAGAATGTCGGCTGTGACAGTGTCCAAGAATTCTTGGGTCACAGTACCTGGTGTATTGGAAAAAATGTTGTGCATAAATGTTGTGGTTTTATTGAAGAGATCGTAGGATGATACTAAGAAAGGTTGATCATAGATAGTGCAGAAAGTGGTTTGTAAATGAAGAAATATTGGGTGTTGGGTGTAATATCGTCAACGTTGTAGTAGGGTAGTTCTTTCCATATGTGAAAGTTGTAGGTGGACTCCATTGGAGACCAATACACACAAGTGTGTGCTAGAGAAATTAGAGAGTGCTTTAGTTGTGAGTCTTGTTACTGAGTTACAAAGAAAGAATCAGAGTTGGTCCTTTCTTCAGTGGAACCATTACACAAATATGAACTCCTTTGCTGCTATGTCGGTTGTGCTAGCTTCTTCTACTTCTTGCAGGATTCTATAATCTTAAGCCGACTTATAATAAGTGGGCCTCTTCTCATATATAGTCGACTCAACTTAATGGTTATATGATAGTTCCTTCCTTGTAATTACTGGATTGCTTTTGATGTTTTTAAATTTCAAATCAACTCACCGACTCAGTTGGCTGTTTTTGTTTTTTGCTTTTTTTTTTTTTTAAAAAAATTGTTTTTTAGTAAGGGATAAAAAGAGTTTTTTTTTAGTATTTTTAGAATAGACAAAATTTAGACATAGTATTTAAGTGCTGTTCATTAGGTTTCTTTTTTAAGATTTAGTCATCATGTAACTGTACTTAACTAAAAATACATTTCTATTTCATGAAAAAAAAAAAAAAAAAAAAAGTCAAATAGCTGAATTTTAAGAAAAAAACCTAAATAACATGACTAGAAAACAAGTAACATAACTAGAGAACAAGAGTTGCTTTGTGATGTAAAATCTTTTTGAATTTAATGAACACAAAGAGTTTAGTGGGTAAGACTTACTTTTCGTGTTCTTTCCCTTTTGTTAGAGAAAATTATTAGGTACTCCCAGAGTACATTAATGCATACTCCCCCCTCTCATATAAATGATAAGTCCCACCATGGATTTAATTAGTGAGACTCACCATTCATTTGAGTGGATGGAATACGCATTTATGGTACTCCAAAAGTACACAATAATTTCCCTAAATAAAGGGACTTTGCAATTGCTAAATTAGGGAATAAACATGGGTTTACGATGTTAAATTGTTTTGGAGTTAATGAACGCAGTGTTTTGGTCTATTATGCTTTGCCTCTTTTTGAGCCAAGAGACATTATAATTTTTAACTTTTTTTATGGAAAAAAAAAAACTCTAACTAGCTTGGAATAATCAATAATGTATTTCATCATGACCAAGGTCAATAATGTATTTCATCATGAGATAAATATGTAAGGCTTTTTCATGGGGCATTGAGATGCATGGATGCATATGCTGGTTGCATTTTGTAATGAATAGAAAAGTTTACTTAGTCTTTTTTAGTCTAATTTGTTTGTTTGTGTGAGAGAGAGAGGGTTGCTAAATGTGAGAATAAAATGAGGCTGACGTTCTCTCTTAAATATTATATATCACTAGCTTGTAACTCCATGCATATGCATGGATTCATTTAAGGTGTGCTTGGTTGGGGTGAAAACAGAGATGATAGAAAATAGGGAGAGGAAAATAGAATGTAAAATATTTTACACTATTTGGTTGAGAAAAGAAAATAGGAGAGAAAGTTTTCCCTCCTAGACCCACTTTTTTTATCCTCCCAAATTGGGAGAAAAATGAGGAGGGAAAAGTAATGAGAACTGAATTTTACAAAAATAACTCACTTTATTACACTCACCTACCCCTCTTACTTTCCCACTATTATATAACAAGGACATAATAGTCAATTTATATAGATTACATTTTCCATCCTCCCATTTTTCTCTCCAACCAAATAAGAACGTTTTCCACCCTTTCACTTTTCCACCCCTCCAACCAAACACACATGAGAGAAAACCAAATCTTTTCTATCCTCTCACTTTTCCATCCTTCCACTAATTTTTCATCCTCTCACTTTTCCACTCATCCAACCAAACGGACCCTTAATGATATACAATAAGATGCATAATATAATTCCTATATATATATATATATATAATTTAAATCCTATTGATATTCTTTTTTATATTTTGTTAACTCTTTAAAAAATTTAGTAAGGATATTATTATGTATAAAATGTAAATTGTCCTTTTTTTTTTATTATGAAACACTTTTTTTTTTTACGATTCATTTATTCTAAACTCTTTGACTTTTGTACTTAATAACTCAATTGGATGAATATTTATGATATGATCCCACATTTGATTCTAAAATTAAGAAATAAAACTCTTTAAGAATAAATAATTTAGGACATATGCTACAAAATTGGAACTCTAATTTGGACTTTTAGTTTGAGTTTCTCTCTGCTTCACCTATTATTATATATATAGATGGTTTTTTAGTGAAGTTTGTGCTATTCCAAACCTATTTAAAAGACTATTCATTTAGCCTAAAGAGAAAATCCAAAATGTCATTTTTTACTCTCCAAATCATAATCTTGTATCGTCCCAAAATATTTGCATATGGGCTTAGTCCATGCTTTGGGCTGTGTATCTAGTTTTTGTTGAATAAGTGCTATAATAAGCTTGCTTGATATGGGTCAAAAAAGAGTCTTCAACATATATAGCTTAAAAAAATATGAGTAGACGTTAAGCATATGATATATCAAGTTCATATGATACTCTTTTTTTTTTTTTTAGAGAGAGTTTCAACCTTTGGTGTTTGCTCCAAATGATAACTCTTTAATATTAAATCAATACACCAATCGATTTTTGGGGTAGGCAATGATTGAACTCCAGATCTCTTATTCAACCATTAGAGTTTTTAGCAATTGTTCTAACTGGAACCCACAGCTAACTAGAATCCAAGAGTTAGGCAATTTTGGATATACACCACTATCAGTTTCTTTAAAACTTTCTCTCCTCTCCTCGTGTGTGTTTGTGTGTTAAATACTTAGTATTCTAAAATTTGATAGATTCAAGCCAAAAATTATAATTTATTATTATTAAAATAAATAAAGAAACTCCTTTTATATTTCTTTAAAAAATTGATATTTATTTATTATTATAAAAATCTCAAATCAAGTGACAAGTAACTTGAACCAACCCACGTTATTAAGGGTTTAATATATATATGTGTGTGTGTGTGTGTGTTATATTTTAGGACTTAGTTTGGATTTATTTGTTTGATTTATTTTAGTATTTTGAGACTTAATTTTGATGAAATTATTATTCTCAATTGTGTAAATTGTAATTCATTTATTGGACAATGAGCTTCAAATTAAATAGCTGAAGAAAAACCCATTCTAACATCACGAGATGATTTTATTTTATTTTATTTTTAAAAGTTTGGTATAGAGTCAAGTTTGGGTTGATAAAATTTTCAACTCAAGTAATATGACCCAATCTAGCTATGCTATGAATGGTTTAAAAAGTATAAATGTATTTACAATTTTTTTTTTAATTTGATTTATTTTGGTATTTTGAGTGGTGGACCAAATAGAGGGAAAGGGTAACGATTCAAATAGAGAGGGAAAGTAGGAGACATGAGAGGAAATCGAAGAGAAAGGAAAGAGAAAGGTAGGGGTATGTATGGCTTGGTTGGGTTGGGTTTATTATAAATATGGATTTATTGCAATATGCTAGTATTAAGAAAAGGGTGAGAAAATGTAGTCTTTTGGGTTCATGTCCCATGAATGTAAGCCAAAAGGTGAAAACTCATAAACTCACGTATTTTGTCTCTTCTCTCTTCTCCATTATCTTCTTCTACATTCACAAATTTCTACATACTCAACCAAAATTTTAACTCTTAACAAAAGTTCATTCGGGGAAGATTTTGAAAATTTGGAGTTGGTTTGCTCTTTATTAGGTTTTTGAATTTTGAAAATTCAAAATATACCAAAACCATGTCCTTTTGTGAGACTTAATAGCAATCCTTCTAACCGATTGGACAATGAATAAAGTGAAAAATTAGAATACCAAATTAAGCAAAATTGAGACTACATGACTAAATTGAATTTTGGTTCAAATTAAAAGATGCAATTTGTAATCAAACTTACATATTATTATTGTTACTAGTTTATAACCCCATGCATAGGCATGAATACACTTAAAGATATACAATAAAATGCATAATATAATTCCTACATATATAATTTAAATACAATTGATAGTCATTTTTATATTTTATTAACTTTTTAAAAAATTTTGTAAGGATATTATTAAGTATAAAATGTAAATTGTCCTTTTTTTTATTATTATTGTGAAGCGTTTTTTTTAATGATTCATTTATTTTATGTTCTTTGGTTTTTGTACTTAATAACTCACTCGAATGAATATTTATGATGTGGTCAAACATTTAATTTTAAAATTAAGAAATAAAACTTTTTAAGAACAAATAATTTAGGACACATGGTGCAAAATTTAAACTCTAATTTGGAATTCTAATTTGAGTTTTTCTCAACTTCACCTATTATTATTACCAGCTAGTAACCTCATGCATATGCATGGATACACTCAAAGATATACAATAAGATGCATAATATAATTCCTATATATATAATTTAAATAATATTAATAGTCATTTTTATATTTTGTTAACTCTTTAAAAAATTTTGTAAGGATATTATTATATAAAATGTAAATTGTCTATGTTTTGTTTTATATTATTGTGAAGCACTTTTTTTTTTTATGATTCATTTGTTCTAAACTTTTTGGTTTTTGTACTTAATAACTCACTTAGATGAATATTTATGATGTAATTCCACGTTTTATTTTAAAATTAAGAAATAAAATTCTTTAAGAATAAATAATTTATGACACATGGTACAAAATTGGAACTCTAATTTAGAATTTTAATTTGAGTTTCTCTCAGCGTTACCTATTATTATTATTATTATTATTATTATTATTATTATTATGAAACTCCTGTCATATTTCTCAAATAATTGATATATCTAGTTATTATCATAAAAATTTCAACCGAAGAAAATTAAACCGTGGCCAGCCCTGTACGCGCAGTATGTAAATGAATGGAGAATTTGCTCTTTATACTTTGAATAAAAGATTTTTTTTTTTTTTTTCTGTGAATAAAAAGATTATGAAGCGGTAAGTTCTATGTCCTTCGATTTTAATTGATTCCCCCGTAAATTAAATAGGAGAACATCTAATGACAACTTTTTTTTAAAAAAAAAAATTGATTAAAATATACATAAAAATATTAGACTTTTAAAAAGCTTTGTTATTCTATAAAAATGCAATATTATGCATAAATAAATATAAATAAAGGAAAAAGTTGTTGTCCCTGATAATTTGATAATAGATTGTCACATCACAAGTGAGCCCAATCCCAGTCCAAGTGCAAAGAATAAGCATCCAGTTCTATGTGCAATATTACGGTACTGATTGATATAGGCCCATGTACAAGCAGCCGCATAATGTGATTTACTAGTAACATTATTGTTATAAAAAAAAAAAAAATACTAGTAACATTATTGCCTCGGCTGTAACTATATTTAAATTTAAATTTATTTTGATTTCTTTCTAACACTTATAATATATAATACAGCTAGAGTTTTGTTACTAAACTAATTAATACTTCCTAATATTTTATTATTCTCAAAATAAATGTTTATTGTTCAAATAGCGAAATGCTTTGTATTATTATGAGTTATGTAACTCCTCCATAAGATTTTTTTATAGACAAAACTTAGATACAGTATTTTATGTGTTGTTCCTTCAATTCTCCTCTTAAAATTCCCCTTAATTAAAAGATAAATTTTCATGAGAAAAAATCCACCTAGCAGAATTTTGAAAGGAGAACCTAAAAAATACCTAAGTACTGTACTTAAGTCTTGTCATTTGTTATTATATGTCTCAAAATATTGTTCATTTTGAAAAGTAATAAATTCAAAATTCTTAACTTTCTTAAATCACCTTTATTGTATTTGAAAAGGTTAATACATATTTTTCATTTATTTTATATGAATTAAGGTGAATAATTTTATTTTAATTTTTTGAGAATCAAGAAGAATAATTCTAGAAGTGGATAACTTTTGGTTACCAAAAAAGGAAAGGAAGAAAAAAAGAGCTTAAATGATATCTTAAGAATTTGAATGTGTAACCACTGTGCACGGAGGTCACTTCACAAGTATAAGTGTTTATATGACGCGGGAAGTAAGGGCTGTGTTTAAATTTCCAGAAAGAAGTTTCACAGACATTTACGTTTAGATTAAACTAAAGTAAAATTTCTATTTTGTATAAAAATAAGTTAAAGTAAAATTTTTATCTTATAAAAAAAAATTGAACGTGAAAAAATTGAGAAGAATGGAATATTTTATGCAAGGAGAGTTATTACAATAAGAACATATCCTATTCCTCTGAGACAGTGGTACATGGTGTGATGGAGAAGGAAACAGAGGGTAATGGTGAAGAAATCATATCATTGTTCTTTCCTGCTTTTTGCATTTTCCTTTTTCCTCAACATCAAATAAAAAATACAAAAAGTTTTCTATCCGCTTGTCTGCTCAATTTCCAACAGAACCCCCATTTCATTACCATGTTGTACCACTCAAAATGTTATGCCTATCCATCTTTAGTTGTTCATGTTTGACCCAAACAATATAGAAAACACAGAAAGAAAAAAGTTGATAATGTTTTGTCCTCAGTGGCTACCTGCGCGTGTCACCTACTGCTCTTTTTGACCAAGGTAGCTCTCTCAGGTCCCATGCTTTTTACCATATTAGAAAGCACTAATATCCAATAAAAAAAACGCTAATATGTGATTATGTTTTACTAGGATATTAACAACTTTATTACTATTTTAAAAAAAAAACTTTATTACATAATATTTACAAAATCATAATGTATTTTACTGTATGAAAGTAATTTAAACATTTATTTATTAGTTTGTTGAAAGTTATTAATCACTTTATTGTCATAATTTATAAATAATAACTTTAATATTTTTTAATACCTAATATATCATTACATTTGTTAACCCAATATAAATCGAATCTGAGAAGGTATAAATTTTTTTTTAGGTCTAGTATTTTATATGTTATTGAGTAAATTCAAACAAATTGTTGTATTGACAAATAAAAAAAAATTTATTTTCAAAGAAAAAATTTAATACAAATGCATGTCTAAACTTAATTAGGGAATCTAATATACTACATTCACGAGGTTTTGTACTTAGCCAAGAGTTTTGTAACTCAATTGGTTAGTATCTCCTTATGTTTTCAAATGAGATATTATAGTTCAAATCTCTCTACCCCAATTATAAGATTATCCAAAACAAAAGGTACTCTACCTAAATTCAAATTGATAAATGACATTTGGCATTGTTTTGTTAAAATTCAAATGGATGAAATTTTATAGAATGTTTTTATTATTATAATTTAATAGTTGAGAGATTCGAACTCTTGATATCTTCGTTAAAAACATAAAAAAGGGGGGGGAAAAAGTACCAATTGAATTACATGAATTTGGGTAAATTATATCAAATGCTAATACAATAATAATATGAAAAAATTTATACCAATTTAACACATTTTCAAGTTGAAGGTGACAACTCAAAATAAAGTCAAAAGAATCTATTTGGTAGGGACATCTGGGTTGAGTCCCCCATATAGTATAGAACTGTGTTATACACATGATTATGATGAGTTTTAGTTGTAATCCCACTAGTCACATTATCATACTTTAATTTTTAAGTGTTGTTATTATCATTCAACCCGGGAATATAATAAAAATAATATCATATAGTGATCATCTCTACTAGCACTCTCAGGTCATAGCATCTGCATTTAAAAAAAAAAAAAAGAGAGAAGAAGAAAATAAAAAAGAGAGAGGTTAAAGGTGCAACAATAGTAGTGATAAGTATTATCAAATTAAAAGCAGAGTGACCCATTAATTAGTGGGATTCTCATTCTCATTCCACCAAGTAGTTTCCACATCCTCTGCCATTGGCCTTTCCAGAATTTATTTTTTTCTTCCCATTGCTGCCACTTTCCTTTTCTTCCTTTTGGCTCTCAATGCTTAGTGGGCCCTGCAATCCATCACTCAATTCCCTTGATCTCGACAGTCGGCCATGATAGTCTTCAAAATATTCAACTTCTCCCTCTTCTTCTACTTTGGCATCTTCATTCATGTTGGCTTGCGATATCAATGGCTGCTAAAACAAGTAAGATTTTTTTTTTCTTCTTCTTAACTTCTTTGCATTATTCAAAGTCTGTTTCTTTGATTGTTTGAGTCTTGGTTTCATTGTGTTTGGTTTTATGTTATGTTACTACACCCATGTTTGTACAATTCTTTGATATAGGTTCTTGTTCTCTGGGTCTCTAGTTCTCACAAAATATCTCTTTTCGATCACTGTTGCATTGAAGTTTAGAAACTTTTTTTTTTTTGGGTAGTCATGTTATAATTCTAAGTCATCACACCTAGGTTCTACTTTTGCTAAGTTCCTTGTTTATTTTGTCCATATTATATGTGTTTGTGTTTGTGTGCGTGTGCGTGTGTTTGAGTTTGTTAAGGGAAGGTGGGGTTGGTTTTTAGGTGGTAGATTTTGTAACCAGAATTTGTTACTAAGTATGCAAGTTCACCTATAGGAATGTTAAATTTGGCCTATAACACAAACTTTGGGAATAGTAGAGATGAGCTTTTTTTTTTTTTCGTTTTATTGAAGAAAAATAATGAAAACTTGGTGCATCTAAAAATGTTTTGCAGCTTAATTCGCAACCATGAAAAAAACAAAGAAGAGTGAGTGAGATAGTTGTATTCTTACATTTTTCCTTCGTTTCCATACTAAATGAAGGGCAAAGGACTATTTGGAAATCTTCTTGTGTTTTGTTATTGATAGTTACAGAGATTGATAAATTACTACTATTCCCAAAAGCTCAAGTTGTTAGGTAATGGTGAATCTTTTTTTTTTTTTTTTTAATAATTATCTAATACTCTCCCTTATGTGTGAGATCAGACTTCCCCTCAAGACTACATGCTTTGATGCTATGATAAATTAACACTTGTCTAAAAGGCTTAAGCTAGTAAGAAATGATGAATTTAACAATATAACCATTATTCTAGTAGTGCTACTTAAAAAATAAAAATAAAAACAAAAACAAAAAAACACAAGAGCTTATAGTTTACAGCCTATGAAATTTCCATTGCTTGGATAGGTAGGCTTTAGTTTCTGTCATGAATGTCTTTTACCCGAAATTTTTTTATTTATAAGTCTTTTTACCTGCAATTTTTTTTTTTTTGCGTGATTACTTTGAATGCATACTTGATTTGTGATAATATATAACCCACGATTTAGAGGTAATATTCTATATTTCTTTTTTGACTTGCTTTTTTGTTAGGATGGTTCTTATACCCTGTAATGTGGAGCTCTTTAGATGTTGTTAGTTCTACAACTTCTGCATATATGTCATGTTTTCTAAGTTTTCACCAACCAAAAAAAAAAAAGCCTTTTGTTCTCTCTAACTTATGGGTCGTTGACATTTTGACCCATCAAGAATCAAAAGTTGCAGTTTGGGTCTTCAACTTCAGAGCTGCTGTCAATGTAGCTCTTCTATCAAATCCTTCCACTTTGAGTTGTTAAGGGCCCGTTTGATACATGTGTTTAAAAACTGAAAATTGTTGTTTGAAAATATTTGTAAAAATACGTGTAGGTGAAAAAGTGTATAAAAATGCGTAAAATGTTGTTTAAAAACTGAAAATAGTTGTTTCAAAACACCAACCAAACACCCCCTAAATGTCTCAAAATGACATCCTTATTTTTTTCCATAATTTTCTTAAAACGATGTATGTTTAGCGACAACGACCCAAAAGTAAAAGGAAACAAAATGTCTTTAAACCTCTTTTTTTTTTTTTTGGTTACTTTTCTTTGTCCACTCTGATCTTACAGTGACAAGTCCATGGATATCATGAGGGATAATGAAAGTGTCATATGCATTGGAGGGAAGTTTAACATCGAAGGTTATTGAGTGTGTGTCAACACTTTACAAATGTTCAGTCATGAACGGTTTTTACTGCTTATGGTGAATGGCCTATTAAATTATTTCTTTTTCTACGAACAATAATCTCTTTTCAATGAAGCCTCTAATACATGGCTTAGTGGAGAGTTTCACATTTCATTTAAAAAAATAGTATTAGCAGAAAGACGAGGTAGAAGCCCTCTAAATAAATGGCTTGATCAAGATAAGTTTCACATTTAATTGAACAGTATTAGCAGAACGACAAGACTAACTATCAATTTTTCTTAACTTTGTTTCTTGCCTACCAAATGAGGAAAAGAATTATGGGAAACTCCTTCACTTCATGTTATGGAGTTCTCTCAAGGGCCTATTCACTCCTCACTGCTCTGTATTCTGTAAATGATAAAGCTTTCTTTTTGCATTCTCTGTGTTTTACAATGTATTCCTTGGTTTACATGGACGTTTTATATCCTTTTATATGTATTCCTACTTTATTAGCTTTTATTGTGTTAAATGAAGAATGTAGCTATCCCTTTGTTGTGAGTTTGCATCTAAATCTTTTAAGAATGTAAATTTTCTCTATCTTTGTTAATTATACTACAATAACTTGGTATGATCATATTACCAGGTGAATACTCCTTGGAAACCAACGACAGTTGCATGTTTAGATCACTTTTGAGTTGGCGTCCTCTAAGGTTAATCACACACTGGCTAATATTCCTTATGTTGTTAAAACTCAGTAATTCATCTGCGAAGCCTGATGTAGAAGGTATGTGGGATTCAACCTTTGTATTTATTCATCCAAAGGGACCAAAACTTATGTCCTGTCTGTAACTTAGTTTTGTGCTATATTAATGAGAATATTTTGAGCAATCAGTCTTCAATCCATTAATATGGATCAGATTATGTTACATGGATAATTCCAAATTTTAATTTTTTTTAAAAACTTCTTTCACTGATGGTGCCACATTTAGTGCTTCACTTCCTTCTTTAAGAATTTCACTAAGTGAGCTGTTGACTTATTGCTTGTTCGTTTTTGTTAAACCATATTTTGTGTCTCAGGAGTCTAGTTCTACAAATACTTGTTTAATCTGTGCAAATCAGTCCACTAACTTGCAAATCTGTTCTTTCTTCTCTTCTCTTCTCTTCTCTCTCTCTCTCTCTCTCTCTCTCTCTCTCTCTCTCTCTGTGTGCTTAAATATCTCCTTCAGAGTGTGGGGGTTTGGTGACAATTCTTACCTGTTTATCAGTAGAAATAAAGGTGAACGCACAATGAGCAGTAAATAAGAGCCTTGCCTTCAGAAAGTTTGTGTGGGTCTTGTGGAATAACAAGAAAGAATAGCTACAATTCTAATCATTATGAAGATTTTTTAATCCAAAAGGTAGAAAACTGAGATATTCAATCCATAAAAAGATTCTTATGTAATGGTGATCAGATCTTATTGAACTAATAAATGTGTATATTCCAGGAAAATGTTGAGAGAGACAGATTTTCTTTGTAATGCTACCCAAGGCTCACTGACACACACCTATGACAGACATTTCAAATTTAGAAACATCACCAGTGAAGAGAAATAGAATCTAATGCAAACATGATAGATAAATTTTCCAATTTCTAATAGATCTCTAATAGGCTTATAATTCAGTTAATCAACCAATAATAAGGAAAAGAAACAATATCTGAGAGGGTCACACTACTTCTGCTTCTCATTCATTCTTTTTTTTTTTTTTTTGACTCTGTTATATGGATTGGATTGTTTTCCCCAGCCAAGGTTGGCTGTCTTTAATGTTGCATCATATTTTTAACAATTGGATTCTCCACTTTTGCCAATTTTCAGGTGAAGCTTTGGTTGAATTTATTAAGGCTCTCAATCATTCCAATACTCCATTTATAGAATGGAGTGATCATTTTGTGAGCCCATGCTATAGTTGGTCCGACATCACTTGTAGGAGTGGAAATGTCGTATCTGTGTAAGTTCATCATCTTAGAAGAAACGTGTTAATTTGTAGGGAATACAGCAAATGTTTATGATTAGTGAAATAGTCCACATGTATTCCAAGTTTAATTTTATTGCATTGCTTTCATCAGGGAATCTGTTTATCTTTTGCATTACATTTAGTTTGTCAATGTACCAATTTGCAGGAGACTGGCTTCAAAGGGATATTCAGGAACGCTTTCACCTTCAATTACCAAACTGAAGTTCTTGGTTAGCTTGTAAGTTATCATCTTGTTGCATAACATTGCACTTTTTTCATGACTGGGCAAAGTTGTAGCAGCATTCATCTGATAAGCCACAGTATGCTCCTTTTAGCATCTGTAGAATCTGTTTGATTTATCATCATGACAATGTAGATCTACATATAAATCTTGTTGAATATTGATAAATTTTATCTTGATGAGTGTATTCACTATGATTAATTTGCATTTTTATAGTTCAAGACATATACTGCTGATAAAATAAAGAATTGCTTCCCCACTCTCCCTACAAACCAGGGAAAGCATGGGTCTTTTGAAAATCAAATCTAGAAATCATTGATAAAAATGCACTAAAATACTGTACATCAGCACCCAAGGGTGTATTTTGGCTCATAGACTGTTAGAATGGTTTGAAAAATAACTAAAAGTTGCCTCTAAAAAGGTCTTTATAGCACGCGCACACACATGCACATAAACATATATTTTTTAATTAATTTGGGACAAATGTTCCTTCCAATCCAAACTGTAATGATCTGAATCCATTTCACATATGGTACAACACACAAGAGAGGAGAATTTCATCTGTGTATTTGACAACTGTTTGATGACTGATGAGTGAGATATTCAAGGGATGAAAGATTTGTTACCTTTTACTATTCACCAGTAAAAAACAGACAAATGAGATAAAAGGGAAAATAAGTTCTACACTTAAATTACTGTTTGCTTTCTTTTTTCCATATTGGGAATGTTTTCAATATTTCTTGTGTTATAAGGAGTTTCTTAATCAAATTTTGTATTGATATATTAATGGATGTGTTTTATCCATGACGATTATTTGTCATCATGCTGATATACTTTGTGCAGGGAATTACAGGACAATAATCTCTCTGGTGTGCTACCTGATTACTTCGCACAAATGACGCAACTTAAAAATCTAAATCTTTCAAATAATAATTTCAATGGCTCTATTCCTGTCACCTGGGGCCAACTTTCAAGTCTGAAGCATTTGTAAGATTACATTTTCTGTTTCCTGAATGGTCATATTTTCATATTGCTCTCAGATACATGATTTAACTTATGATTTCTTCAAAAAAATCCTCAGGCCATGTTTATTGATTTTATCTTCAATAAAATAATTTAAAGCACAAATTTGTAGACAAGTATATCCCACATATATAACTAATCTGTTATACATTGCCAAAAATAGAATATGAGATAGAGCTGATACCATCTGTGATTCAGGGTATTGAGGGGAAACCATTTATCTGGACCCATTCCTGATTCAATTGCAAATATTACTGGGCTGACAGAACTGTAAGGAATATGTATTTTAAGACTTCTTTGGTTTTTAGTATTTACTACTTAATTTAAGTCTATTTTCCTGTCTTAAGCTTTGTGCTGTATGTGAAAGTTCATGTTGCTGATAGTTTTTTGTTTCTGTTTTGCTATTTGACAGGGACCTTTCATCTAATGATTTATCTGGGAGAATCCCTGCGCAACTCTTTTCAATTCTGTCGTTTAAGTAATTCCATAATACAAATTATAACTCTTTCAGATTTCAATGACTTTTTATAATGCAACACTATCTTAGTTACCCCAACCCCCACCCAGGCACCCACCCAAAAAAGAAGGAAACGAATATGAATTGAATAATTTTTTACAAAAAATGTAAAAAACTGCGTAATGTTTCTTGATGAAAGTTTGATTTTGGCATATTAAAACTCCAATCAGTGGAACATTTTTATCATATTGCTGTTGAATCTTTTGTGCATGGTGCTTGTTAGAAGAGACTGATTAGGTAAACAGGCACCATACTTATGCAGCTGAAAATTTGGCCTTTTATTACTTACATCACTAATGCCACTTTGTTCTAGCTGAGTTTTTCTTGATACAATTACAGAATCAAGATATGAGTACAGTCTGTTGGAATAATCAGCATTTACAGAGATGCCAGCTAGTCAGTGGTAAAGTTTAGGTCCGCATGGACAGCCTTACAGCTGTTTGAAAAGGCACATTTTGGAAAATTTTGGACCAAAAGGAACTTCTTGTTCCTGATGATTTTCTATATCAAGTCCTAGCTAACCAACCCTACCTTTTCTGCATCAAATCCTAGCATGCAACAAAAACAACAACAAAGCTTGACTCTCAAAACTTTGCAGTAATTGGATCCTCAACAAAGTCATCGGGTCTGCCACATGTTCTTTTCTACCATTTTATCCAATCCAAGATTATGTTCTGTCACCTCCTTGCATGCAAACAAGGGGAAAAAATGTAATAACTGTAGCTATAAATGTAGTTCGATGTTATAGGCAGTAAGATTTGAAGAATGTAATTTCTCCAGCTACCAACAAGTTGGGGGTATATTATGCAACTATATTCTCAAAATTGTTTTTATTGATTTTGCTCCATCACCCTTGAGTCTCATTTTAAAAGAATCAGGACCACAATTCTATTCCAAATGTTTTGCATCAGATAAAGGATGTATGTCTTTCTCATACATCACATTTATACATGGCGTGTTATGAACACCGTTGTTCTTTCAGTTTTACAGGAACACATCTTAATTGTGACCCTAGCTTGAAGCAACCTTGTGTTTCTAGCTCTTCTCTTCCAGGTTTGTTCATATTGTTTCAGAATGTCATCGTGCCCAAATTATCTAGGTGAAACTTACATTTAAAATATTTTTGCAGTTTCAACCAGAAAGAAAACACTTGGAGTGGTGATAAGTTCTGCCAGTTGTGGTGCATTCCTGCTTTTGGCACTTGGGGCTATGTTTGCATACCGATACCATTATGTGCACAAACTCAAACATGAAGTGTTTGTTGATGTTTCTGGTAATTTTTCCTTTGGCATTTTTATCTTTAAGTGTCACTTTTTGTAATAATGATATATCAAAATATTTCAACTTAACCTATTTTTAATACTATCTACCTCTAATTGTATAGGAAGATAAGAAGTGATTCCCAAATAAGCTCAGTAAATCACTGATATATGCATTAGTTTCCTAAGATAATATATTGTTGTTGCATTTTTCTATAAACTGTATTTAAATAATGGTAACTCTATTTGAGTGAGTGTCTATTGGATACTTCCAAACAACTAAAGAATTATTGGATACTCTGTTAAAGTAAGATATAATGTTTTGCTATTTTAGGTGAAGATGATCGGAAAATTCTCTTTGGCCAACTGAGAAGATTTTCTTTGCGTGAACTCCAATTTGCAACTGAGAATTTTAGTGAAAACAACATAATTGGACATGGAGGTTTTGGAAGGGTTTACAAAGGTTTCCTCTCAGACAAAACAAAGGTTGCTGTGAAACGCCTTACAGATTATCACAGTCCTGGTGGAGAGGCTGCGTTCCAAAGAGAAGTTCAACTTATAAGCGTTGCAGTTCACAGGAATTTATTGAAGTTGATTGGGTTTTGTACAACCTCATCCGAAAGGATTCTTGTTTATCCCTTCATGCAAAATCTTAGTGTTGCACACCACTTAAGAGGTATATCGTTTATTAATCAATCTGTGGTACTCCATTCTATTCTGATATTCTCTTTACAGTTTTAAGTTAGATTAACCTGGAAGAGAAGTATGTTCTTGTCATAATTGGGTCACATTGGCCATTGTTGAGTCATGGTAAAAATATTAAATTTTAATTAATAAATAAAAAATCTTTAAGAGGTAAAATAATTTATAATTTTTTGGTGTTTTGTTTTGGAAAAATCAGATAGATAAAGGTCCGATGAAATGTTTACATAATTATTGAGTGGTATAATCTTAACCTTCCAGGGGTTGCTCAGTTTCATGGAATCTCACCTAGTTCAGCCCACGTTTGCTGGGCTTTTACTGTTAGCAGTAAAACCATCTAACTGGATTGAATTGAAACATGTCGTTCACCAGTTGGATTGGGTAATACTACAAAAAGTTAAATAGATTTGTAATTTTGAGTATATGAAAAACTCTAGACAGTTATTTAAAACCCACCTGACTTGAATGGCTCATAAAAGCCCACACAGTTTTTACTGAATTATATGTTTAAACAATCCAATTATAGACTCGGATCAGTTTAGGCACTGGGGTCACCAATTCACTGGCCAAACTGGATTCAATAACTATGATCTAGTGGTGCATATATATTTTGGAACTTTTTGCCTAGCTGGGCCAGCATTGTGTAATGACCCTTGCTTCCACATGCAAATCCTTTAGTAATGGTACTTTGGAATTTGGTTCCTCTAGAATGGGTATGTACCTTTAAATATTGAAAAAATTAAAAAATGGGATGGAAAAACTATCATTCATTCAAACATTTTAGGAATATTATAGTTCATCACTCCTAATGATTATGAAGAAATCTTCATCCAACTATTCTACCTGCTCTAAGGATTTTCTCCCATTATTCTTGTATAAGATTAATCGACCTTTATTCTTTGGGTTGGGTGTGTTTTTTGAACATCACCTCTCTTCTGAAATTTTTCAGTTAAGGTATTATAGTATCTCCTGTATGGATCATGAGCCATTTCAAAGAATTCAACATTAGATACTGTGAGTATGTTGAGACTTTAGAATCCAGGTTTAATTTAAGCTCTAACTAAGGCCAGAATAGATCTGGAGCAGAAATTCATGAACTTTATTCAGATGGGCATATCTTTTTTTACTGATGGGTAGGTTCATATAAAGTATTCCTAAATGTACTCAATTATTATTAGTTCTCCATGCCAATCTTTTGGTTTTGTCCATTAATTAGGTTTTGTTTTGTTTCTTTGTTTGCTAAGTTCTGTTTCAAAAAGCAATTTGTAACCCTCTCGTGGTTTCTTAGACTCCTTTTTGTATGTTACAAAATGATTGTTTATTACAGAAAACTTGAAGCACTTTTACATATAACCCCATATTTCAAAATTAATACTTCCTTCAGTACTTCTAAGCATAAGTCAATAGGTATTGGGATACTAATTCCATAAATTGTAGCCTAAATTCATTTAGATTACATACCTAGTTACATGTGGGCATGGCATAATATGAAGCGAATGAACATATATGATTTAGATTACAAAGAGTTACACTCGATGTAAGTTGAACAAATCCATATTAATTATATGTATGTATTTATAAGTATGGAATTTTGTAGTCTCTTCAGTATCTCATCTCAACATACTGGTGTGACTTGATGATGGACAATTCTTGGGAAATTGCATTGTTTTCTTTAGAAATGGTTCTGTCCGCTGGTGAAAAATTATTACATAATGGAGTAACCTGTTGTCTCTTATTTTTGGATAATTAGATTATGAATAGGTGCTCATACTTTTGGTTTCCGACCTTTTTCCCTTCAATGTAGATTTAAAACCTGGAGAAAAAGGCTTGGACTGGCCGACAAGGAAACGTGTGGCTTTTGGTGCAGCCCATGGCTTGGAATATCTACATGAGCATTGCAATCCTAAGATTATACATCGTGATCTAAAGGCCGCCAATATTCTATTAGATGATGATTTTGAACCTGTTCTTGGGGATTTTGGGCTGGCAAAGCTGGTTGATACAAAATTGACTCATGTTACCACTCAAGTGCGTGGCACCATGGGTCACATTGCCCCAGAATATTTGTCTACCGGAAAATCATCAGAAAAGACAGATGTGTTTGGATATGGTATAACACTTCTTGAACTTGTAACCGGTCAGCGTGCAATAGATTTTGCTCGGCTTGAAGAGGAAGAGGATATTTTTCTGCTTGATCATGTAAGATTTTAAATCTTTGCCACTTCCTGAACTATATATGGACTTACCTATTCTTAATGCTGTTTATATGATACTATGCATACCTACCTCTAACCTGAAGGCTTTTCTATTCCTTTGTTCTACTTTATTTCCTTTATAAGATATAGTGGTATATATTGATTTATTTTCTAAACTATGATTATTTTTTTTAGCCCTTATGAATTTTGTACTTTGTTCATCTTTCATGAGTCTTTTAAAAATGATACATAAAGCATAAACTCTTATTGACACTGTTCTCCTGTCGAAGACATGTCTATGTCTTTGGTCCCTGCTTGCCAGTTACCGGTCTTCAAAAGACTTTGTGATCCTGCGGTAAAATGAGCACCTTGTGTGCTGTGTACTCCCATCTACTTCTAGATCCGTGAGCGCAATGTCGCATGAAAGACCTTTTTTACAAGTGAGAGGGAATTGTGTTTTCAACTGTATATAGCTTTACACCTTCGAAATTATTTGATCATGTTAAGGAATCCCACATCAGTTGGGTGTCTACTTGGTTATGGGTATATATGTATTGTTAGGCCTCTCCACCTACTATAGTTTAAGCTTTTAGGTTGGGTGCTCTTAACAGACTACCCATTTATTTTCAACAGGAACAAGTCATCCACAAAATGTTTTAGTGATTTTCAAAAAAGTTAACTGTTGTTACCTACTTTTTTTACTGATCCAAACTGGACATATCACATGCATTCACCTTCATGTCTTCCATGAGCTGCACTAGCAATAGGCTCTATTAGAGATATATTAGTTCATTAGCATAAGCTCAAGCCTAATTCTACTTTGTGTGCAAGCCAAGTCCCCTATTTGTACTGAAGTCTATTAGTTTAGGGTTTATTCTACTATATATACACATGTTATGGTTCATTATAATACAGGATTTGTACTACACTTTAATATATTATTGATGTAGCCTTTAGGGTTTCTTCCGTGGTTGTAAGCCGTTAGACTGAACCACATAACCCTCGTGTGTTATTGTGTTATATACTTTATGCTTTCGCTTCCGCATCCATACTAGCAGATTCAGCATAGTGTATCAATGCTAATATTTAACAGGCTCCATTTGTTATTATGAGAAAAACAGAATGAATTGGATTCTTGCAACACGTAGTGCTGTCACCCAGGAATTTGGTGATTTATTATCCACTATATATATATATATATATATATATATATATATTGCAACATCATTGGCTCAAGCATTTGAATACATGCCTATTTTGACGCTTGTCCATGACCATATATGTCTTCCTTTTTTTCTCCTCTGAGTGCATCTAATGTAATGTGTTAAATGATAATTCACAGATCAGGAAGTTACAGAGAGAACATAGGCTGGAAGACATTGTGGACAATAACTTGAAGACTTATGTGCCAAGAGAAGTTGAGACTATTGTTCAGGTAGCATTACTCTGCACTCATAGCTCACCCGAGGAACGACCAACAATGGCACAAGTGGTGAAAATGATGCAGGGAGATGGTCTGGCAGAGAGATGGGCTGAGTGGGAGCAGCTTGAAGAAGTTAGGAATCAGGAGTACGCCCAAAGGCCTCACAACTTTACTTGGGCTGATGAGTCGACGCACGATCCAGAAGCTATACAGTTATCCAAGGCAAGATAAGGCTTTTGGGAACCAAAAATCAATTTTGAAATGAACCTTTTGAATCAAATGGTTGTATATTCCATGAAAAAAAAAAACAAAAAAACAAACAAAAACAAACAAAAAAAAAAACAAACAAAAACAAAAACAAAAAGGAACCAATATATGGGCAAGTCCAGATTAGCTTTCTCTAATCATGGCCATGTACCGATTACACCCAGACATGTGCTTTGTTGTAAAATTAGCTTGTGTTGGCAAGTATTTGCCTTTGTCACATTCACAATTAATATATTGTGTTGTATGTATTTAAGGATCATCATCTTCAGGGAGTCCCATCTTACACATCATCATCGTCATCATTATTTTTATTGATGATACAAATTTTGTCATTTTTTTTCCTTTTTTAGAATAAAATTTGTAAAAAAAAATAAAAATCTATTTTTTCCCTTCTTTTTTAGATTCTGGAATCACTTTTTAATTAAATATTAAAAAAAACTTAAATTATTTTACTAAATTTGCAGATAACCACTGATTCAATGAAAATGAGGCAATAGATAAAAAAAAAAAAAAAAAAAAAAAAAAAAAAAAAAAAGAAGGTAGATAAGGTATGAGGAGTAAAAAAAAAGGTCACACCTTCTATTCTACCATACTTGAAACCGCAACTTGTTACTTTTAGTGTAAGGCATTTATTATTATACCAAGGCCCAACCTTGAAACTGTTTTTCTAGGATAATTTTTCTTAATAGGTGGTAGAAACCATGAATAAAAAAGGAAAACTTAATTAGTTCAAAGAAACTATTGACTAATCACTAATAAATACCAGAGAGATAGAGAGAGAATTGCGAGTATTATTATTGCAACGCACTTAGTTTTACTTGAATTCATAGACTGATTTTTTTAAATATTAGATAACTCTCACTCTACTATCTAAAATTGATCTAAAATAAAAATAAGAACACTAGTTAACGAAAGAGTAATATATATTCAAAGCATGGGTTAAAACTAGTTATTTTGAATGATTGAAAAAAGTTTATATAGTAAAAAATAAAAAGAGAGGTTAAACAAAAAATTGGCCAGTGAGGGCCCAAAATGAAAATAGGCAATTTATCGATGGCCCAAGTACTGTTCTGTTTTGAGCAATTTAGTTCTAGAGGGTAGTTGTAGATTCCAAAGGTGAAATTTTGAGCTGTTTGTGGCTTTCTGAGCTACATGATCTTACAGATGCATCAACCCCATTTATAAAATTTTTTATTTGGAGTGTTTGTTGTTTGAGTAGGAACTGAATTGCGCATTTGCGGCAGCTTGTGTATTATGTTTACATGATGTTAAACATTACATGTTTGCTAAGATACTATTTATTATAATCTAGTCCCTTAAGTTATTATTTATCTATAGCCACCTATAATATGGGGTTCTTTCTATTTGTTTTGGATGTCACGATGGAGCTGGTATATATATGCCGGGTGCAAGATATAATTTTTGGTCACGATGATACTTGCTTATAGCGTATGCTCTGTTGCACGCACATTTACTTGTGAAAATTGTACTGAAAACATGATTTAAAGTTACGATTTTCAAAGTGTGTGAAACAAGGCGTGTGTAAGTATTTCTCAAATATTGTTCATGTAAATTTCCTACAACTTTTGTAGGGGTAGGTTTTGGATCCTAAGCCCAAAAAGTAACAAGGTTAAGGCCTAGAGAGCCCAACACAATGAATTTGTAGAGAATGAGCTTATAAGCTGGGCTTCAATGGAAAGACCAACACGCACAGTGGATTAAGGATAGTAGGAAAGTAAAGAAAATTAAGCTGTATGCGAAGAAAATCACTCCTCGACAAAGTCCGAGGAGAATAGTTCTTGAATATATTTCTTCAAACTTGGCTACAATTTTTGTTCTAAGTTGCTATGATGTCTTCTTCCACAATTTTTTAGATCCCCTTATTCTGGTGGGTTTCTTATGTTATATAGCCTCTTTTCATTGATCTTGACCCTCCATTTGTTGATCACGCAGGCCACCCTCCTAGTGCTTGTCCCATCAGACGTTTCCCCAAATATTCTGTGAGTTGTGGCAACCAAGACAGCACTGTTCAAGGGTCTTCCCCACATAAATGCGGCTAGAGGGTTTGGTAGGGTGCAATTAATGTGGTGGTAGCTTCCATCCCTTCAGACACGACAGGCTTAACCCCCTCTCTGAAGTCCTTCCCCTACAGTGTGACCTCCTTTGATGATGTGTCAGTGACGTGGCCATGACTCGCCTCACTGGCCTTACTGTCTGGGGAGATGGTCTCCTCAGAACTGCACTAGACTCCTCAGTCGTGGGTATGACACGTGACATTGTTATCTTATTAAATTGCTACACCCCACAATAGCCTCTCAAAACTCTAGTTTTTTTTTTCTCTTGTCCGAGGAGGAAAATGGGGTTTTAACCTTGAGTAATTGCTTCCACATGCTTCTTTGAATTTCCCACGTGAGAGTGTCAATTCGCATGCCCTGTAACCGCTCCTGGCGCTTCGGAGTCCGCAACGTCTCATTTAATGCTCTAGGCGACATCTTGTCTCCCACGTCTTATGGTGAGATGAAGATCCTACAGCTGGGATTTCTCCTTGAAATTTAGGGCGGGGTAACTCCCACCCAACTCTGCCTCCTATATAAGGCGCCTATGGGATTCATTTCTCCCATTTTCCAAATCTTCGAACTTCCAAGACTCTCTAAATCTTCAGACTTTCAAGAAGCTCCTGAAGTGACCTTTGCCTTTATTTTCGTAAGTTCCCTTATTTTTAGGTTTCTCTTCTCCTCGGCTAGTCTCATTGGCCCTCTATTTTTCGTTTCTTTCCTCATAAAAATTTCCTTCCCTTCTCCTTGATCTGTTTAAATGGGTAGGTTTACTTATTTAGTAGATACACCCGCAAGTATGGAGGGATTTAGGGCCATGTACCATATTCCCCAAGGTATCTCCCTGCGGTACTACCTTCAGGGTGGTTGGCATGACCTCAAAGAGGAAGGAGAGGTCGTGATTCCAATGATCGCATTCATAGAGGGGGGAATGAGACTTCCTATAGGTAGGGTGACCAGGGATTACCTGATCGCCCAGAGGATCTCCCTTCGTCAGTGTGCGCCCAACCTGTTTAGGGTCTTGGGTAGCGTGGATGCTCTCAATGAGCACATAAGGCTGGGTCTCACCTAGCACAACGTGGTTTGGATGTACGAGTGTCATCTACTTGCAGATGCGAGCTATTACCTTAAGTCTAGATCTTCTGCCGTTAGGCTCGTCTCATTTCTCCCCAAGTCCAACAAGGGCATGAAAGATGAATTTTTAATCGTTTCAGGTGAATGGCATGACGGTCTTCATTGCCCAACCCGAGAGGGAGCACCAGGTAGGGTACCCTAGGTTTAGGTCCTTTAGCACAGGTATTAGTCTTGTATTTTGCTTCTTCTTGTCTGATGACTCGTTTTTCTAACTACGGTTTTGCTTCTCAGCTCCTCTTTTTTGTAGATAAAAGATACGTGGCTCCCAACCTCAATGTCATCAACGTCACAGACTCAACAAAGTCTTGAAATTCGAAGTGTTCATAAGCGAGGATAGACAATTGAGAGCTATCCATCTCATTCTTAACTTCAAGCCCCTGTCCAAGATGTTCCAGGACATAGGCAACGCGATTAGGGTGGGTGATCCTCAGCTGGCTCGAATTGAATTCTCGGCACCTGGATTCTTAGCCTGAGAAGACGTTGTGCAATTTGAGCTGCCCTCCCATTGTTCTCCCGGTGAAGCAGCAGCTTCGAGAGAAAAGACGGCTTCCTCGCGCCTGTCACTTGAGATTGAGATAGACCAATTTCATCTCGAGGGAGGGAGAGAGGAGTAGGAGAAGCCTATGATTCAAGTCTCGGATTCGGAAGATAAGCTTGACAGATTTTCTAGTGTTCGTACCTCTGGCCTTGTCATTGCGCACATAGATAATAGTTCAAATGAAGAAGAAGAGGAAATGTCTCTGAATAGGAAAAGAGGTTTGCGTGAGCTCCTTGCGGACAGGGCCAAGGGGTCGGCGCCCAAGGACGCCTCGAGATCTCAACCTCTTCTTACTCTTCCCTGCCTCCTCCTTCTCCTCCAGTTAACCCATTTGCACTTGCCAACCTGAAGAAGAGGAAGAAGGAGAAGTAGGTGGCTGAGGAGGGGGAATTAGTCACTCAAAAGGAAGGGATTCCACCCTAACAGCAAAAGACAGCTAAGGGCAAGGGGAGGGCCTCTTCAATCGAAAGCAAGGAGGATCAAAAAATGGCCCTCAAAATCCAGTATAGGACCCTCGGCTGGAGCTTGATAGGGCAGCCATACCATGGAACTCCACCATCAGGGAGTTCCAGAAAGGGCACGCTCACTACCTCACCGAAGCCCTAGAGCAGTCGTTCCTACTATCGAAGGACATAGCTACATTAAGGAATGTGAGGCAGCCAGACCTCGTTCTGTCCCTGAAGAGGGATCTGACCTTGATAAGTTTCTCAGCATGCCTTATTGACATCATGTTAGGTCACCTTTCTCTTATTTAATAACGTATTCCTTTGTTTTTTTTGTGCAGGCCATTCAGGAGGTATTTATGGCAGAGGAGTGGGTGAAAGATGCTTGGAATGAAGCCAAGGTCAAGGACAACCTCCGCGCCGAGTCCAACAAGGCCTTGGGCGCTGCTAAGCAAAAGAACCAAGAGCTCACTGTAGAGCTGACAGTTAAGGGGAGGGGGCTGAAGAGCACTGAGGCCGACCTGAAGAATGCCTAAGACCAAGCTAAGGAGTAGCGCAAAAAGCTTCATCATACTGAGATAGCGCTGGCCATTGCCAAACAGTAGATCCTGGATCTGAAGGTAGAATTAGGGAAGGCCAAGGAGACTACTCGAGCGGCTAAGGAAGTTGCAAAGGCCTTGGAGCAGAAATCCTACACCCTCGGGGTGCAGGAGATTAAGATCCGTCTGGCAGAGGAGTTAGCCGAGGTTTGCAGGGATTTTGCCAAAAGGTGTGGACAGAGGCACTCAACCTGGCTAGAGTCCCTGCTGCTTCGGAGTGGAGGAAAGCCGAAAATACCTACAACCCCCCAGACATCCGTGAAGCTTTAGCAGCACTTATGGGCCCTAGAGTCGATGTTGCCCCTACGCCAACCGCCTTTGAGTAGCCCTCTACCACCCAGGCCTCTTTTCTTCCTCCTGAGGTCTCCAAAGGGCCTGGCAAGACTGGTGACCAAGGCCAAAGGTTGGAGGTGGCCAAGAGTAAGGGGGCTAGCCAAGGTGTTCTTGGTCAAAGGCTAAGGGCAAAGGTAAGGAGGCCAAGCCCCTGGGAGAGGCCAAGGGCCCAGAGGCTACTTCTAAGCCCAAGGATGCTGCTCCCAAGGCCCAAGATGCTACTCCCAAGGCATAGGAGGTTGATCCCAAATCCAAGGAAGCTGATCCTAAGGCCACTGACCCTCTTGTCCCTCAGTGAGGCAGCAAAGAAGACCCTCCTGCTCCAGCTAAGGCCTAGCGTGGGACCATTTTTCTTTTTCTTTTTTTTTTTGTACTTTTCTTTTGTTATGGCAGTCCGCCACTGTTTATGATGTATCTTTGCTTTTGTTCAATGAAATGACATTAATTTTTACTTTATAAATCTTTGTTTTTCCTGCAATGTTGGTCGTTGATTGGCTGTAGTTATTGTTTTGTCTTTTGTTGAAAGGTTAAATTGATGATGCTTCCAAGGGTGAACACCCATACTTTAACAAAAGCCAATAGTAATGAATTGTTATTAATTCAAATAAATCAAACCCTTGTAAATAATGAGAAAAATAACTATGTGTTGGCACTAAAATCTGCATACTCAACAGAAATGTTTAAGTCCTTAGAGACAAGAAAAATACTTAGTAGAAAAATGGGATGTTTGAGGTCTCTCATTTTAGGAGTACCTTATGAGTGTACCTTCAGAGTCTTTTGACCAAAACCCAAGGTGAATCCTCGTTTTTTCTTAGTGATGCATATGCCGAGGTCCCATCCTTGGTGAAATTGCAAAGTGTTATTTTACTCAAGGCACGTGGTCCGAGGTCCTACTTGGTATTCTTATTAGACATGGCAAAACTGGCAGGTCGGGTCGGGTCGGGTCAATCGGGTTGCGGGTCACAGGTCAAAAACGGGTCATCTTAAGGGGGTCAAAAATGGGTTCGGGTCAATCGGGTTGCAGGTCGGGTCGGGTTGGATCGAGTTGACCTGTATTTTTCACATGAATTTTTTTTTATATAAATAAAACAACATGTATTTGTCATTTGGAAAGTTATGCAACAAATTATTTGATGTAAAATGCATTATTTTGACTTCACCACTTATATCAAGAATGAATTCAGTTAAACTTATTAATACTTATTCAATAATTTTAAAATTATACAAATCCTAACATTGCTATCTAAAACAAAATAACACAAATATAAGTAAAACAAATACACATGTTTTATTTCTACACAATATCAACATTCCAAAATATAAAACAAAATTGCAAATGACTTATTGGATAACTCATTTGATAAAGAATAAAAACATATAAGAAATTTAAAATTTTGAAAATTAATTTTAAAATCTATTATCAATTGTGGTTGGCACTCTATTTCAATTTGAAATATACATTAAAATTTAATTGCTTACTTATTTATACATGGTCTCTTTTATGAATATCATATCATTGTTAAGCAATACACACTCTAGGAAATATCATAATTTATTTTGAAAAGTCATTTATTTTGGATATAAATTGTTAAAAAATAAGTCTAAGCATTCGTAATTTATGCTAATTTGATACTTTGGCTTCACTATTTTTACACTTGTAAATGTTTCTCACACATGTCTACAATTTTAAATCTATATTTTTAACTCTACTGTAACCATATTATCTTGGCATGTACTTTGTTATTTGATATCTAAAAATATTTACTCATTACAGAATGCTCAACCTTTTATCTTTCAATTAATTGCATATGTAAATGTATCAATTGTTTCCTTAAAGCTCACAATAAACAATTAAACTACTATTGTCTTTATTTTATTTTATTTTTTTACCCAAAAAAAAGTTTTAAAAAGTGATTCGGGTTCGGGTCAGGTCGCAGGTCGGGGTGACCCGCAAAAAACTCGAAAAACTCGGGTCGGATCACGAGTCAACCCGTTTTCGTTTTAGGTAAAAAAATCAGGTTCGGGTCGAGTATTTTTCGGGTCGGGTCAGGTCGGACAATTTTGACCCGTTTTGCCATGTCTAATTCTTATGATCAAAGAAATGTTAATTAACCCAAGGCATGTGGTCCGAGGGGATCGGACATAACTAAGGTTTTGTTTAACACTTGAACAAATAACCAAGAATATTAATTTACTCAAGGTATGTACTCCAAGGAGCCAAGCATGACCAAGATTTTGTTTAATATTCAAACAAGTAATGGAGAGCATTAATTTACCCAAGGCATGTGATCCGAGGGACCAGACATAACCAAGATTCTGTTTAACACTTAAGCAAATAATTAAGAATATTAATTTACCCAAGATATATGGTCCGAGAAGCCAGGCATGATCAAGATTCTATTTAATATTCAAACAACTAATGGAGAGTATTAATTTACCCAAGGTATGTGGTCCGAGGGACCAAGCATAACCAAGGTTTTGTTTAACACTTAAGAAAATAACCAGGAATATTAATTTACCCAAGGTATGTGATCCGAGGAGCTAGGCATGACCAAGATTTTGTTTAATATTCAAACAAGTAATGGAGAGTATTAATTTACCCAAGGTACGTGGTCTGAGGGACTAGGCATAACTAAGGTTCTGTTTAATACTTAAGCAAATAACCAAAAATATTAATTTACCCAAGGTATGTGGTCCGAGAAGCCAGGCATGACTAAGGTTCTGTTTAATATTCAAACAAGTAATGGAGAGTATTAATTTACCCAAGGCATGTGGTTCGAGGGACCAGGCATAACCAAAGTTCTGTTTAACACTTAAGCAAATAACCAAGAATATTAATTTACCCAAGGTATGTGGTCCAAGGAGCCAAGCGTGACCAAAGTTCTATTTAATATTCAAACAAGTAACCAGGACAACACATAACTTTAACAAAAACATGGCAGAGTTGCCTTCCATTAATAATAATACATTCGCAGGTTATTTACATTCTAGGGGCGTGGTACAACCTGTTCGTCTAGATCTTCTAGGAAGTATGCACTTATACCAACTACTGGGGTTATACGGTATGACCCTTCCCAATTGGGCCCTAACTTTCCCCACGCTGGGTTTTTTGCAGTACTCACAACCTTTCTCAATACCAGGTCCTCAGGGGCTAATGGTCTTAACTTCATACTGGAGTCGTACTCCTATTTGAGCTTTTGCTAATAGTATGCCAATTGAACCATGGCATTTTCTTTCCGTTCTTCAACCAAATCCAGGCCCTTTCCCAGTAGGTTGTCATTGCTGTTTAGAGTGAATAAATTTGTCCTCAGCATTGGGAATCCAGCCTTATGAGGAATCACAGCCTCGGCCCTGTAAGTCATTGAAAAGGGTGTTTCCCCAGTGGACCTACGAGGGGTAGTCCGATACATCCAAAGAACATGTGGCAGCTCTTCTACCCATTTACCCTTTGCGTCATCCAACCTTTTCTTGAGTCGATTTACTATGACTTTATTGATGGCTTCAACTTGTCCATTCCTTTGTGGGTAAGCCGAAGTTGAGTACCTATTCTTGATCCTTACTTCACAATAGTACCTTCTAAAAGTTTTGCTGTCAAACTGAAGTCCATTGTCTGAGATGAGGGCATGAGGGATCCCAAATCAAGTGATAATGTTCTTCCACACAAACCTCTTGGCATCCACATCCCTTATATTCGTCAGTGGCTCCGCTTCAACCCATTTAGTGAAATAGTCAATGTCGACCAAAAGCCATTTCTTATTCCCTGCTACTTTAGGGAAGGTTCCTACAATATCCAGGCCCCATTGAGCGAAAGGCCAGGGACTAGACAGAGGGTTAAACGCACCCCCTGACTGATGAATGTGTGGATCAAATCTCTGGCATTGGTCACACTTCTTCATGTACTCTTGTGCTTCCCTTTGCATGTTTGGCCACCAATATCCCTGAGTGAGGGCCCTGTGAGACAATGACCTGCCTCCCGTATGGCTCCCACAAATCCCCCTATGTAGCTCCTCCAAGAGTGGCTCTACCGTGTCAGGGTGGATGCATAGCAAATATGGTCCAAAGAAAGAGCGCTTATACAAATTCTAATCCTTAGACAACCAAAAACGAGGAGCTTTTCTCCGCACCTCATCGGCCTCCACCTTCCCCTCAGGCAAGACATCGTCCTTGAGAAACAGCACAATAGAATCCATCCAACTAGGCTCTGTCTTGACTTGATGGATCTAAGCCTTCTCCCTCTTCAGATCAGTGGGTTTACACAAATCTCGACCAGGATAATCCGAGGTAAGCTCTGTGCCGAGGAGGTTGCAAGCATGGCAAAAGAGTCTGCATGCGTGTTTCTGCTTTTAGGGATTTGCTGTAAGGTGAAACACTTGAACTCTGATTGCAGGTGCCTAGCTTGGCTCAGATATCCTTGCATTCTCAAATCCCTAGCTTCCAAGTCTCCATTTACCTGGCCAATAACCAGCCTTGAATTTGAGAATACCTCTATTGTTGTTCCTCCCATCTTTTGAACCATATCCATTCCAACCAGCAAAGCCTCATACTCGGCCTCATTGTTTGTAGCCGAGAAGCCTAATCTCAAGGATTTCTCAATAATGATCTTCTTAGGAGATATCACAACTAGCCCCACTTCAAATCCCCTTTGATTGGCTGCACCATCAACATATACTTTCCAGCTCAAAGGTTCTTGCAAAGACACCATCCCAACTGATTTTCCATCTATATTTGTCTCTCCTCCTTCCTTTTCCAGTGGGGATTCAGCAAACTCAGCCACCAAGTTTGTAAGGACCTGTCCCTTAATAAAGGTACGAGGCATGTACTTGATATCAAAAGCCCCCCAGGATTGTGCCCCATTTGGTAATCCTTCACTTGTAATCAGCTCTTCGAAGCAGGGATTGAAGAGGAAGTTGGGTCAAAACCACAACCGTGTGAGCTTGGAAATAGTAAGGGAGCTTACGTGTGGCATGTACCACTATCAAAATGGCCTTCTCTAGGGGTAAGTAGTGAACCTCTTCTTCATGCAATGAATTGCTCACATAATAAACTGGTTTCTACACTCCGTCTAGACTCGTATCAATACTAAGCTCACTACATGGGAGGCTACAGCAATATAAGCAAACAGAACCTCCTCCTCCTCCTCAGGTTTAGACATAATAGATGGCTGAGAAAGGTATTCCTTCAACTGCTGGAAGGCCAGGGCACATTCTTCAATCCATTCAAATTTCTTCCACTTATGCAACAGCTAGAAGAAAGGCCTACACTTGTCTGCCGACCGAGAGATGAATCGGTTTAGGGTGGCAGTCATCCCTGTCAACTTCTGGACCTTTTTGGGGTTCTAAAGAGGCTGCAAACCGTTAATTGCCCTGATCTGATCAGGGTTGACCTTAATTCCACGATGAGTGATCATGTAGCCCAAAATTTACCCAAGCCGACGCCAAACGAACACTTGGAAGCATTGAGGCGTAGTTTATGTCCCTGAGTATTTCAAAGATGCTCCCAATGTCACCCACGTGCTCTGATACTACCTTACTTTTTACCACCATATCATCTATATAAACCTTATGATGCGAACCTCAATCGACACGCTTTGAGACCCAACAAAAATATTGGAATATTTACCCAGGAAAGCTAAAATTCAGATTTATGATAGAAACCCTGACCCAACGTTTATAATCGAAACGCGAACCAAAGGTATAAGTTGACCTTGACCCAATGATTATAAAGAATCACAAACCAAAGGTATAAAGTTTGAACGCCACAAGGAAGAATCCTTGATAAGTTCACAGTTCTTGAAGAACCAAAAGAGAGCAAAGCCTCACCTTTTTTTATTTTTATTCAATAATATTATGAAAAACGTTTACAAACTTCAGAGCCTATTTAAGGGCTCCATAAAACTTGACAAACAAGAAAATATATTCTAAAATAACTCATAATTGATACCTTACCATATCAGGAATCAAATTTGACCTAAAAAGCATTAAATGCACCTAAAAACAATGAAAATACCTAAAAAACGTACTAAATAATAAAACCCTAAATAAAAGTTTATTTGGTCTGAAATTAGCAGATCCAAAATAGGAAAAAATCTGCCTTAACTGATATAGAGCTAGAAAGTCAATCAGCCATTAATTCATGTCATAAATCACTCGCAATTAAGCCAGATCAGCCCTAAATAGCTTGAATAAAATTTATTACGTTTTCAGCTTCCTTTGGGCCAAGCTTGGAATGTCCTGCGTTAGAATCAACCCAAATCTCTTGAATCAGCCCATTAAGTGCTTCTTTGATCTTTTTGGATCTTGCTCTTGTAATAGGCCCAACTGGAATATGCAATGGATCCTTGAATGCTTGTTGATTCTCATCACCTTAATACTTTTTCTTAACTGTGGCTCGAACATCCTGTTCATCATCCTCTGGTAAGTAGACCCTGCATTCTTTAGTCCAATTGGCATCACCTTATAGTGGTAGTTTTCAATAGGAGTAACAAAAGTTGTCTTCTCCTGATCTTCTAAAGCTAATGGCAGTTTGATAGTACCCTTGAAAGGCATCTAGGAAGCTCTTTCGAGGATAGCCCACAATTTCATCCACTAATTGGTCTATTCGAGGCATAGGGAAGGGATCCTTTAGGCAGGCCTTATTTAAATCCGTGAAGTCTACACATACTCACCACTTCCCGCTTTTCTTCTTCACCACTACAGTATTGGCCAACCACTCAGGGTAAAATGCCTCTTTAATAGCCCTTACCCACTTGAGCTTGGTCACTTCCTCCCTGACGGCATCGGAATGTTCCTTAGATGATCGCCGAGGTGGCTGCCACCTAGGGACGGCGGATGGATTGGCGTTTAAGTGATGGCAAATGAAGCTCGGATCCACCCCAAGAGCCTCATAAGCGTTCCACGCAAACACATCGAGGTTTTTCCTAAGAAACATTACTAGCTCCTCCTTCTCTTGGGAAGGAGCTAAACTCCGATTTGGAAGAACTTACCCTCGTCATCACCAATAACAACTCTTTCTAGCTCCTCACATTCCGCCTCTCCTACTACCACGTCCATGGACCACACTGGTACCTTTGAATGCTATAAACACTAGTCGGCAGCAGCCGAGGACTCACTTTCGGCCTGATGCCTGACTGTAACCACCAAGCACTACCTGGCCATAGACTGGCTTCCCAACAGTTCCTTAACCTAATCTCCTGATGGATACTTCACCTTCAAGTACAGCGTGGAAGGCACGGCCCCCATGGCGTGGAGCCAAGGTCTCGCCACAATAGCAGTATAATGGGAGTATGCATCTACCACGATGAAGTTCACTTCCACGACTTCTGACCCTGTCTGAATAGGTAGCTTGATTTAGCCCTTCGGAAAGACAATTTTCTCATCGAATCCTATCAGAGGGGAGTCATAGCTAGCCAGGTCCTCAAGCCTCAGCTTCAGCCCCTTATACAAGTCGGGGTACTTGATCTCGGCATCACTACCCTGATCCACCAGCACCCTCTTAACGTCGTACCCTCCAATCCTGAGAGTAACTACCAGGGCATCATCGTGTGGCCGCAAGGTTCCAATTTTATCCTCGTCGGAAAAGCTCAAAGCTGGTCGGCCCTCCAATCTAACCCTCTTCAAATTAGGGGGCAAGTCCCCTATAGATGGCCAAGCTACAGATATCACCCTGAATGGATGAGAACCTATCCTCCCTGGGATAGCTAGGATAACACTAATTATACCCAAAGGTGGTCTCGCAGAAGCATTTCCCTGAGCTCCTGGCCCTGTTTGGCCACCCTGTTTGCTAGGTTGGTACATGAATTGCTTTAACTTTCCAACTCGGACCAGCTGCTCCCGGTGATTCCACAAAGTCTGGCAATCCTCTGTGGTCTGTCCTCACTCCTGGTGGTATTGACAATGAAGGCTTTGGCTGCGCTTCGCGGGATCTCCTCCCATCTTATTTGGCCACTCAAAGTATGGCTCATTCTTAGAGTGTTGAGAGTATTTTTGGAGCTTGGGAAGCATTGGAAGATGCCAAGGATGGCGGATGCAATATGGAGATTATTGCGGTATCTAGAAAGCTAAAGAAGACATGGTTAGACTTAACCTTGTTGGAGCAAGAAGCTTGGAAGGCTTAGGTGCATTGGGTAGATTAGGCTTGGAGGGTCTATTACTATTCATGTATCCCAACTAATTTTCTAGTGGATCATTTTACCACTTGGAGGGCAACAGAGAGAGTTTTTGCCGAGTTCTTCGATTTCCTCTTCGATAACACGTGCTAGTGTTATCCTTATGTTTGCATCTCTCTTCCCTTACTCTTTAACCATTAATTGCTGCTAAGTTTGTGATTAATTATGTGTTAAAGTAGTTTGCCAAATTGGGTATTGCTTATATTTCATATTCCACACATATATTGTTTGAATATAAGCTTGCTTTGGTTATTTTGAAATTGGGGGTCTAAACATTCACTAGTGTTTTACACACTAAGTGAACTTTCAATAGCTGAATCTAAAAGAGGAGGAAAGTGATTATTTTATACTAAAAATAGTGGATTGTACGTTCTTTATGTTCTTAGCATGCATCTCAAATTTCGTATCAATTAGATGTTATTTACTATTTGATCCACACACTTATTTTTTATGCATAATTTTAAATTAAAAAAACTTGAAATTTAAACACTTGATTAATGACATTGTTATTGATCTTTGATCATCTAAAAATTTTACAAGCATAAAGGATATAAAAATAAAATGAAATCTAATGATGGATTTCTTAAAATTCACATCTAATAAAAAAATATTGAGGAAAGTTGTAACCAATTGTAGCTAAACTTTGTTCAAAAGGAAATTAAAGAAGAAAAGTGATTAAAATAGAATCTTGAGTCACATAAACCATCTGTAGCTCTAATTGACAATGAAAGTAACGTATACACAATTAAGTCTAAAAAGAAGGAAAGCCATTATTTGTCACTAAAAATAATAATTTCGACTCACATGAATCACATATGAGTTTGATTGATGTAAAAAGTAATATATATAGACACACACATTGTGAAAATCAATTGAAAAAAAACAATTAATTGTCATGAAATTTTTTTAAAAATTTTATTTATAAAAACCCTAACATGAATGACCTATAATTCTATCAAAGTAATGTATACAATATAGAATTTGAATAATAGAAGTGATTATTTATGATGAAAGAAACAAAATTAGAAAAATATATGTTATATAAATAATGAAATCTAAGAGATAATTTATCATTTAAAGAAACAAATTCTATTGTTTATATAATTCATAAGCCAAGAAAAAAGTAATTTTTCACGAAGAGAAACAAAATATTATACAAGTGAATAAGCTCTGACTAACAACAAAAGTAATGTATACACAATAAAATCTAAAAAATAAGGAAAGTAGTGAGCTAAACCATGTGTCAACATAAATGCATGCTAAACCATGGGCTCAAACAAAAAGCTAGTTTTTAGAAACCAACTTAGAGCATCCACAGCAGTGGAGCTAAAAAATTAGCTTTTTAGCTCCACCAAAAGTTACTTTATCTATTTTACCTATACATATCTACACACATGCTGCAGCAGTGGATCTATTTTAGCTTTCAACACAATAAAATAATATAAACATCACAATAAAATAATATATCTTCTACAATAAAATAATATATTCCACAACTCAAAAAACATTCACAGCACCAACCACAACCACCTTTACCATCAGCCATAGTCACAAGCACCACCACCACCACCACCACCACCACCACCAGTCCACAGCAGCAAAAAAAAAAAAAAAAAAAAAACCACCAACCGAAATCTCCAATCTTTTTCTCAACCTAGACCAAACAAAATCACCAATTATAAAAAATCATCAACTCTCATATTCTTTCGGTGAGGAGGACAGTGTCAGCGTGAGTCTGATCGGCGGAAGAGAAGTGGGTCTGAGGCTTGATCAGCGATGAGCTTGAGAGAGTTGAGAGTTGAGAGTTTCGAGATGCTTGATCGGCGTGGGCTGAGGCTTGATCGGCGGTGAGCTTGAGAGAGTTGAGAGTTGAGAGTTTCGAGATGCTTGATCGGCGGTGAGCTTGAGAGAGTTGAGAGTTGAGAGCTTCGAGATGCTTGATCGGCGGTGAGCTTTGAGAGGGTTGAGAGAGAAAGAGAGTGAACTGTGAGAGAGAAAGAGACTTGCTTGTTCGGTGACTGTGAGAGAGAAAGAGAGAGGGGAGCGTGAATAAATCTGAATAAAAAAGAGAGCGTGTATTGTTTTTTAATCCCAGACTTGAATAAATTTTTTTTTTTTTTATAGCTTTCAGCTACAGTGCTCATGTATTGATACATGAGCACTGTAGCACAAAGCTAAAAATATTTAGCTTTGCCTCCACTGCTGCAGGAGGGCTTTTTGGGTTTGAGTGGAGCTAAAATAGCTATTTAGCTCCACTGCTGTGGATGCTCTTACCCCCAAGCCTGGGGATCCCTATAAAAGGGACCTACGTTGTTGTCTAAGTTGCATGTAGTTGCTCAATTACCACATTGTTTGAGTTGGCTTTGTTGAAGTGGGAGCTATATCTCCTAGAGCCCAATAAAAATTGATCGCTGGGAAAGGTGCGATATAATTTTTCACTTCTTATTTATTCCAAAACTGAGAAAAAATGGATTCCTTCCCATGCCATCAATTTTTATTGTTTCTAGAGATGTCTCCCTTTTCCCCTCATGCTGCTTATTAGAATTTCTCATCAATTTTAAAACTCCTTGGATCTCATTAGTCTTTTAAAGAATTTTGTACCGTGTGTACTGTGTAATAGTTCTTCTTCTTTCTTACGATGAAAAGAAATGTTTTATTGTTAATTAGAAGGGGATACAAAGCTCAGCCTCACTTCTCTAATATTTGCTTTCTTGGAAAACCACCTATAATTTGTTTGTGACATACCTTTTCCTTTTCCTTTTCCTACAAAAGCTTTTTCAATCAGCAAAACAGAGCTTTTGAATAATCTCGATTGACAGAAAAATATAATTTTGATGTGCTTGTTAAGTTTTTGCAGCTAACTTGGCGAGGATCATGATATATAAAGTAGCAGCTATTTAAGATCTTCTAGATGTACATTTACTTGGCCCACTAAAGAGATTCATGATTCTATATTTATTTATTTTCTAAAATTTGTCTTTGTGGCTACGTCATTTATGTATACTCTTTCGACTTTAAATGGAAATGTACTTGCAGCATAATGACTATCAATTCAAGGGAGGAGTGTACAGGCAGGGGAGACCATGTGGGTATTAGCATTGGTGGTTTTCAAAATTTAGCATATACCTTTTGGCATCCAAAAAAAAATATTTTTTCTATTTTAATACCCTACTTAACATTATACTGTGCATATGTTATCTTATCCAACCCACTAAAATACCCTAAAATAAATCCTACCATTTAAAAAAAGAAAAAAAAAAAGAAAAGCACCACATTGGTAGTAGCCACCACCACAAACCCATTACCATCATTAGAAGCCCACCACCACTGAAGAAAAAAATAAATCAATCAATCGAGAAAATGCAAAACCATAGAGTTGCAACCATCAACCAAACTCGAGCCATTGCAAACCCCAAAAATGCAAACCCATAGTACTAAAACCCAAAACTCAGCTGAAACCACCACAGTTCAATGGACCCACCACCCACAAACCCAAAATGAATGGTCTTCACACACACACACACACAGTAGCAACTTGCTACAGTAAGCTGCTACTATTAGTAGTTCATAAACAGTTTTCGGTACGGTATTAACTCTCTTAATTTTCAACCATGCTAGACATGAAATTTGACCTAAAAAATAAAAATAAATTGTTGGGAAAAAGTGGCCTTAATTGAGGATTTTTTAAGGACTTAAGTAGGTACTAAGACAATTCACATCAGTGTCCTTAAATATTTAGCTAAACAAATCCAAAAAACTCTACTTTTGCTTGTTTAGCTATCTATTATTTTCATATACATACATCAATCTCAATACTTTATCAACATTGAAATTTAATGTAATGAGGAGAGAGGCACCCTACATGTAATGATGAGACTACCCTCTTTAAAAACATTAGTTAATTTAGTGAGCTAATGCACGTTTGTTTCAGTTGACTTTAGATAAATTTTTGCTAATATATTAAATTTGTAAGATTGATGTGAATGCTCTAACTATACTAAACATTTGTCCTTAAATTTTGTTGTTTTTCTAATTACTTACTAGAAAGGTGAAAAAAAAAAAAAAAGAAAAAAAAAAAAGAGAAGAATTTCTTCGAGGTTTTTGGTTATTGCCATTGAAATATGAAATAAGTTGGGTGTGGATGAGCTTTTGAAACATATTCTTTAGTAAAAAGGAAAGAGATACCTCAAAGCCATAGTTTTAAAAACCGGACCGGACTGGCCGGTTCGACCGGGAACTGGATGCCAGTCTGATCCGGTTAAAACACCCAAAACTGGGCAAAAACCGGGCAAAAATCAAGGTTGAACCAGAAATTTAAAAAAAAAAACAGTTTGATACCCAGTTCGGTTTTTAAAACCATGCTCAAAGCCAATGGCAGTCACCATCTTACCACTAGATACTCCCCATCCCTAATGTCTTACCACTCTTGAAGAAATCAAGAGATCGAACTCAACTCTCCCTATTCCACCATTCCAATTCTCACTCCAGGTCCAACATCTCATACTCAATAAACCATTCAAACTATAGTCTTGAACATGGTTTTAAAAACCAAACAGGGTATCAAACTGTTTTTTTTTTAATTTCGGTTCAACCCTGGTTTTTGCCCAGTTTTTGACCGGTTATTGGCCGATCTTTGGTGTTTTAACCGGACCGAACTGGCATTCGGTTCCCAGTTGATGGGTCACGGGTCAACCCGTTTTTGCTTTGAGTCAAAAAAATCAAGTTTAGGTCGGGTATTTTTCAAGTCGGGTCAAGTTGGGTCTGAAAATTCTGACCCATTTTGCCATGTCTAAATATACCTAAGACAAAAACAAATATTACACTTAAAATAGTACAAAACATTAAATCAAAACCCAGGAATATATTAATAAGAGCAATTTTTATTTAAAGATGAACCCTAATTGAGCATATGTAGAAGGGGAAAAAAATGGACTTTTTTCTCACAACCTCCAACCACCAAAATCACAAGCCCAAAACCACGAAATCATCCACCACCAAGCCACAACCCACAGTAAACTTGAAACCCAAGCCGCCACCCAAAACCCACCACAAAACCCAATCTGAACTCACCATAAAACCCGAGCTAAAACCCATCCTAGCCTCTCCGATGACCACCACCCCAGCGGCCCAGCCCTTCCAGTCTCAACCCCAACCAAGAACATTGACCACGCCGGCTCAAGAATGAGGCCCAAGAATGTTGACTCAACCCAATTTGAATGCCGACTCAAGAACTCCCTTAAAGCTTCGGTTTTGAGATGAGAAAGGAGAACAGATGGGTTTCAAGCTTGGGTTTTTGGGTTCGGTAATAAAGAGAAGATAAGAGCTTGGGTTGAGGGAGAACTAGAAGAGAGAAACAGAAAAAGAGGAATGCATATGAGAAAGAGAGAATGAGAGAGAGGGCACGTGTGGGGATTTAAAAAATAATATTTAGTTTTGACACTTAACTACAGTGAGCTGCTAGAGATGGCAGCTCACTATAGCTAGGTGACAAATTTTAGCATTTGACTTCTTTGATGTAGTGTGTTTTTTGTGTGTTGGTTGTTATTAATATCATTTTTAGCATTTTGGCATTCTTGATGTGAATGCTCTAAGCTGCTCGAGATAGCAGCCCACTACAGCAATCATTTAAAAATTTATTGCTTTACCTTCTTTGCTGTAGTGTGTGTTTTTTGTGTTTTGGTTGCTAAAATGACTATTTAGTCATTTTAGTAACTTTATTGTGAGTGCTTGGACTTAAAATCCTACCTCTCTCTCTCTCTCTCTCTCTCTCTCTCTCTCTCTCTATATATATATATATATATATTAGATATTTTAAATACGACCACCCTATCCTAAAATAATAATAATAAAAAATAATAATAATAACAACAACAAATTGTACTAGATATATGTAAATTATCACAGCATCATTTGTTTTTTCTTTTTATTACATTTATATTTATACTTAGTGTTGAGGACTCTTTTTTTGGCCTAAATGGCATTACTTCATTGACAACCCATGCCACATCAACATGTTATTGATTTTTTAGGTAAATCTCTTTAAAGCCCAAAATAAGCTCATATCTCATTCAACTACATGGATTGGGCTCACATGGCCCGCGAGATCCTTACTTTAAGAGGCTGATTTATGGTCCACATTTCCTCTTCATCAATTGGGATCATAACCCCACGACATCATCAACATCAACATATGGATCGGGCTTAAGCAATGAATCAAAGCTCATAACCCATATCACCTCTCTCATATTCATGACAAGCGACTTCTTCAACAACAGCCCATATTTACACAAAATGGCAACAAAATCCGAGGTATGTCATCTCATCTTCGGCTTATGATCCAAACTCATAAGTCTCTTTGGGGAAACTTTGGGAGTCGTGGTTTGGAGGACCAAGAGGTATGTTCAATAAAGCTTCAGCGGTTTAAAGTTGATAAAAGAAACATGTTGTTTGGCGTGTCTTCTTCAACTCCCTAAACTCTGACGAGTCTGTGTGTAGCGGGTAACATATGGTAAGCATCTCTTATCACATAGCACTTAAAATGATAAAATTCCCTATTGCTCTTTTCCTACAACTTAATATTCATCATATGACACATACTCAATATTCCCAGTCATATTACTGCTGGGAAAATAACTGTCCATTCAATCCCCAGCTATTGCTATACAAATTTAGAAACTTCATTATATTATTCTACATAAATCTTATTACTTCTCTCAGCTAAAATCCAACTCAAACACATGGCTTAATCTGATTGGCTATCTTTTATCTCCAACTATATCCAAAATATTCATTATATCTTTCATACCCAACTACTGTCTGCCACAATCAGACCATATTTCTTTGCCAGTTGTCAGAGCAGAGGATTAAATACTCTTTTTGCTCACCAAGATTATGTCACAGCACAATGTGACCTCAACTAAATCTCTAAACCTTCTTTACTTTTCAACCAATCCTTCTATTACTTGCTAGAAATGTGTTGCAATAGAACCTTGCACCAAAAACACAAACACCTAAAAGGGGAATCATTTCCAGCAAAACCCCAACAGTGTATTCAGCACTTGACACCTGGCTGGGAATGATATCAGCAGCCATTTAATGCTGAAATCCCAACTGCCAACTACTATACCCAAGATAGCAAGATACCTTTGAAAGAGATCTTACCATTTTCAGCCAAAACCATAAAGTAAATTCTGAGTGACCTCTCCAACACTCTGAAATCACCATGTTGACCTCTTTTGCTTCTATCCAAAGTGACAGCTGTCTCATGATAGCTGTCACAGCTTTTCCTGACAGTTGGTACAGCTTTTCCTGACAGCTTTTTCAGGACAGATGTAACAACTGACCCAGCCGCCTTAGCATTACTATTTTTTTCACATTTGGCTAAAACCAAAACCAACTAAGTAACTATCTTTTCTCTTTCTGAAATACATTCCTTTTCTATTGCTTTTTCCCCAAAAGCTCTTACTCAAAATAGCAAGAACATCTTGAACCTAAACATACCATTTTCGCCCAAATCTTAAGATGGATTTTCTGAAGATCCATTGCTATTTGGGACAGATTTTGGCTGAGATTTTTTGCTAAAATACCCCTTTAAACTCAGCTAAATAGGACCCTTCATCAACACACCAAGGAAGGAGACACCAAAGGGAAAAGAACAACTCTTTCATAAACCTCTCTATTCTCTCTCCCTAAACTCTGAATGAAGTTCTGAATTTTTAGTTTCAAAATCAAGAACTAAAGTCTTCAGCCCTTAGCTCATAACTGCCTTCATAAGCCCTCATCCATCCTCCAGCAGAAAATCCCAGCAGTGCATACCAATAGAAAAGCCCAGCAGTAAATTCCAGCAACATTGCTAAACACACTGCAGCACTATTACCCCTCATATACTCATTCTCTCACTCTCTATATTCAAAAAAAAAAAAAAAAAAAAAAAAAAAAAAACACCTATCTTACGGCTCCCATCTCCAAATACTTAAACACATCTCCATACTCTTCTCTTACAAAATCTTTCCTCTTGGAAAGCAATCTCTACAACTCCTCCAACGGTTGTAATCTCGTATTTTTACTATCTTTAACTACCATATCTCTCATACTTCCATACATCATACATGTTACAAATACTACATCCCACAAAACATCTCTTTCTCCACTTCTCTTACCCAATCTCGTACACATTTACTACACCATTACATATAACACACTACACTCTTCTAAACTCCACTCTCATACTCTCTCACTCTGAAGTTCTACTATTTTGCTACTCATAAACACATATTAATTCTCTTCTCTATCTCTCTTATAAAAGCCCTTCTCATGGAAGACACAAATCCATCTTACATAAAGTCATCTTACATAAAACCCTTCTCTTAGAAGGCATAAGTACTCCATACAAAAACTCTTCTCATAGAAGGCAATACTATTCATAACTTCATAATAACTAAAAGAGCATTACCAAACTCATTTAAGTGCATGATAAGAGGGGCAAGCTTAACCAACCCTTACACACAGCTGGGCATACTCTCTCTTCCTCTAGTTGGACCCATTTTTCCCCCTCAATCTTGAAGCTATCATGGAAAACTGTCTCTCTACCGCTGGGATCACTCTGCTGGGATATCATCAACTCACAGAAGTTGTACAGCTGGGCTACAAACCATACAAAGATAAGTGATTTTGCCTCCTTATCTTTAAATTTACATCATTGAATACATGATTACTTCACATTTAAATACATATTACTTTATTCCAACTACTATTACAACTATTAACCAAGGCTTAAACTCATTTAAATGCATGATAAGAGAGGCAAGCTTAACTAACCTCTACCGCTGGCACTCTGCTGGAATCCTATCAGCTCACTGATACTACACAGTTGGGCTACAAACCACACAAAGATAAATGATTTTGCTTCCTTATCTTTAAATTTACGTTATTAAGTACATGATCACTTCACATTTAAATACATGTTACTTTATTCCAACTACTATTACAACTATTAACCAAGGCTTAAACTCATATAAATGCATGATAAGAGGGGCAAGCTTAACTAGCCTCTACCATTGGCATTCTGTTGGAATCCTGTCAGCTCACTAATGCTACACAGCTGGGCTACAAACCATATGAAGATAAGTGACTTTGCTTCCTTATCTTTAAATTTACATCATTGAGTACATGATTACTTCACTTCTAAATAAATACTACTTCATTTCAATTACTAATCAAACCTATTATACCAAGCACATATTACATATTTATTCAACCATTATCGTGATTCTTAGACTTTGATTTTAATGGTTTGGTAGGCTTAAAAGGTACACCGGTAGCCGTTGGACCACGTGGCCCAATGTTGAGTTCCGGGACGCAACTCCCCAAAAAGAACCCGAGCCTAGCAAGGCCACTAATCTAGTGGATAACACGTGGCCGAGCAACTGAAAAAGGCCCCTGAACATTTGGCAACTCCACTGGGGAGTTGCATGTATCGCCGTATCATGCCCCCAAAGTCTAGAATCGCATGTCATAAAGGAGAACTCGACTCCAAATACTCAAAATCTCTTGACCCAGCAGCTCACGGTGCTGAGTCACAACAATATTATCTCATATTTGTTCATGGAAATGCTATTCCACTTGTCTCTCTATCATTCGAGCAGCTCTATGGCTACAACATTCTTATTATGAGCTCATTAACCCCATAAAAAAGGCCCTTCCATCATCCCAGCCACAGAGGGCCTCAGCAGTAGAAAACCCTCTTACCGCTGGGTATATTCACTCTTATTCATCATCCCAGCCACAGAGGGCCTTAGCAGTAGAAAACCCTCTTACCGTTGGGTATATTCACTGTTATCAATCATCCCAACTACAGAGGGCCTCAATAGCAGAAAACCCTCTTACTGCTGGAGATATTCACTCTTATTCATTATACTAGCCACAGAGGGCCTTAGCAGCAGAAACCCCTCTTACCGCTGGGCACATTTACTCTTATTCATCATCCCAGCCACAGAGGGCCTCAGCAGCAGAAAACCCTTTTACCGCTAGGGATATTCACTATTATACATCATCCCAGCCACAGAGGGCCTTAGCAGCAGAAAACCGTCTTACTGCTAGGGATATTCACTATTATACATCATTCTAGCCACAGAGGGCCTCAGCAGGAGAAACTCCTCTTCCCGCTGGAGATGTTCGCTATTATCAGTCGTTCCAACGACAGATGGACTCAGCAGTAGAAACTTCTCTTATCGCTGGGGGTCTCTATTATTATCTATCATTCTAGCGACATATGGACCCAACAGTTCAACATCGGAGGGCTTTATCAGCAAACCCTCATACAGCTGGGTAGATCTATTATTATCCAGCAGCCCAAAAAGAAAGGGTCTAATCGACAACAACCCTTTTTATCGCTGGACATATTCATCTCTCCAGCAGCAAAGGGCCTTAGCAACAGATTACCCTTCTTGGGCTGCATTATTACCCAGCAGTTCAACATCAGAGGACTTTATCAACAAACCCTCATACAGCTGGGCAGATTTATTATTATCCAGCAATCCAACAAAAGAGGGCTTGAACAGCAGCAAACCCTCATGCTGCTAGACATATTCATTGTTATCCATCACTTCCGTAGCAACAGGCCTCATTAAGCAGAAAGCCCTCATTTTTCTGAATAATCTATTTTCTTCCCCAGCAGTCAATCAAAAAAGCCCACAGCAGAAAATACTTCTTCAGCTGGATGAATTATTACATCTCAAACCCCTATTTGCCCATTCACCAAATACAAAACACTCAAATAACCCCCACAAATACTTCCACACACATTACCCAAATACTCTCCACATAAGTACCTAACTAGGGCTCCTACAAATACTCTCTATACAAGCCCCATAAATTATTTTGGGCCCATACAAATACTCACCATGCCATTACTATATTGAGCCACAAAATTATACTATCTCTATTAAAATCCAAAGCTTAATTACCTTGTGAGCTAAACCCAAAATGCCCAACAAAACCCTTTACTAAGCTCGTTGCTACACGGCACCTCTAAGTCCGTTGCTACATGGCAACTTACTAAGCCCGTTGCTACATGACACCTTACTAAGCCCGTTGCTACACGACACCTCTAAGCTCGTTGCTACACGGCACCTCACTAAGCCCATTGCTACACGGCACCTTACAAAGCCCATTGCTACACGGCACCTCACTAAGCTCGTTGCTACACGGCACGTTACAAAGCCCGTTGCTACACGGCACCTTTACAAAGCCCGTTGCTACACGGCACCTCTAAGCCCATTGCTACACGGCACATTACTAAGTCCGTTGCTACACGGCACCTCTAAGTTTGTTGCTACACGGCACCTCACTAAGTCCGTTGCTACACGGCACCTTACAAAGCCTGTTGCTACACGGCACCTCACTAAGCCCGTTGCTACACGGCACGTTACAAAGCCCGTTGTTACACGGCACCTTTACTAAGTCCGTTGCTACACATCACCTCTAAGCCCGTTGTAACGGCACCTTACTAAGCCTTTGCTACACGGCACCTCTAAGCCCTTGCTACACGGCACCTTACAAAGCCCGTTGTTACATGGCACCTTTACTAAGTCCGTTGCTACACGGCAAAATTTTTTTACAAAATCTCAAAACTATTTTACAAAGCCCAAATACTAATTTGGCACCAATTTTACAAAGCCCAAAAACTATTTTGGCACTTATTTTACAAAGCCCAAAAACCATTTTGGCACCTATTTTACAAAGCCCAAAAACTATTTTAGCACTCACTTTACAAAGCCCAAATACTAATTTAGCACCTATTTTACAAAACCCAAAAACTATTTTGGCACTCACTTTACAAAGCCCAAAAACTATTTTGGCACCTATTTTACAAAGCCCAAAAACTATTTTGGCACTTAGTTTACAAAGCCCAAATACTAATTTGGCATCTATTTTACAAAACCCAAAAACTATTTTGGCACTTACTTTACAAAGCCCAAAAACTATTTTGGCACTTACTTTACAAAGCCCAAAAACTATTTTAGCACTTATTTTACAAAGCCCAAAAACTATTTTGGCACTCACTTTACAAAACCCAAAAACTATTTTGGCACTTATTTTATGAAGCCCAATAGCTATTTTGGCATAAAGCCCAATAACTATTTTGGCATCTAGTTTACAAAGCCCAAAAACTATTTTGGTACCTACTTTACAAAGCCCAAAAACTATTTTGACACTTATTTTATGAAGCCCAAAAACTATTTTGGACTATTTTGGCATCTATTTTACAAAGCCTAAAAATTATTTTGGCACATATCTCACAAAGCCCAAAAACTATTTTGGTATCTATTTTATAAGGCCCAAATACTAATTTGGTACCTATTTCATAAAGCCCAAAAACTATTTTGGCACTTATTTTACAAAGGCCAAAAACTATTTTGACATCAAGCCCAAAAACTATTTTTGCACCTATTTTACAAAACTCAAATACTATTTTGGCATCTAGTTTGTAAAGTCCAAAAACTATTTTGGCACCTATTTTACAAATCTCAAATACTATTTTGGCACCTATTTTACAAAGCCCAAATACTATTTTGGCACCCATTTTACAAAACCCAAAAACTATTTTGGCACCCATTTTATAAAGCCCAAATACTATTTTGGCACCTATTTTACAAAGCCCAAATACTATTTTGGCATCTATTTTACAAAACCCAAAAACTATTTTGGCAATTATCCTACAAAGCCCAAAAATTGTTTTGGCACTTATTTTATAAAGCCCAAAAACTATTTTGGCATCTATTTTACTAAACCCAAATACTATTTTGGCACCAATTTTACAAAGCCCAAAAACTATTTTGGCACCTATTTTACAAAGCCCAATACTATTTTGGCACTTGTTTTATAAAACCCAAATATTATTTTGGCAACTATCCATAAAGTCCAATATTATTTTGGCAACTATTTCTAAAAGCCCAATATTATCTTGACAACTATTTACAAAAAAATCAAATACTCAAAAGTTCAAGTACTATCCTTGGCAATATTTTATCAAAAGCCCAAATACTAGTTTGGCAAAATTTTACAAATACTAAAATCCCAAGTACTATCCTTGGCAATATTTTTTCGAAAGCCCAAATACTAGTTTGGCAAAATCTTACAAATACTTAAAGGCCCAAATACTATTATTGACAATATTTTACAAAAGTCCAATACTATTTTGGCAACATCTTGTCAATAACCCAAAACTACTACTTTTTTGACAAATAATTATTTCATAAAAGCCCAATTTTTATTTGGTAAATAATATTATATTATGCTCAAAGCCCAAAGTTAATACTTTGGCAACAATATATTTCAAAATCCTATGATTCAAGTCCATGGCAAAATTATTTTATCAATGGAATTCAATCCCATCTTAAAAGCCCATGGTTCAAGCCCATGGCAATTACTTATCAAAGCCCATGGAAAATCTCATGGCAATTATCTCCATTTCACTAAAATCTCATGGCAATTGTCTCTATTTTACTAACATACAGGTTATCAGTCGAAGCCTACATTCAAGAAGTGGAGAACTTTGCAAGAGAACTTTCTTAATCCATCTCGAATCATGCCAACATTTTGCTACATTGCTATTCAACCTACTTCCATTGCTACATGGGGAATCTTTGCAAAAAAATGTTCTTATGAAGGATTAAGGTTCACTCTTGCTGCCCTCCACAAGCAAAAATTAGATCCAAGGATTACTTGAATGCATCTAGCAATTCCATGGCACTATTCCAAACTACCTATTGCTGTATCTTCACATTACACAACCTTCGCAGCTGCTGCAAAGGTCTGAAAAGTTACTGCAACTGTAAAATTCCTGCACTGCTGGGAAGCAAGATGAGTACTCCATAGTCCTTGTTACTTCTAATCATAACCCAACGAATGGTGAAAAATGCAAGTAGCCAATGGCCAACAACTTAACAAGAATCCATCTACCGCTGGGAAAGATGAAGTAGTCTCCAAACTATCTAAGTCCAACAAAGAATCATCTACCAACATTGTCAAGTGACACCCTCGATTCTTACTTAAGGGCAACAAAAGGTTCAGCTGAACTTACTTCCTAAACACGAGGGGAAAGCTGCCACCACACTATTCTATTACTAGATCCGGACCATTGCCATCAATCTGGTATTTCTTATCTTACTACTGGAACTCATGCTAGCCATACTTTCCTAGAAGCTGCCAATGCTATTTCCTTCATAGACAATGACACATAGATCAAATATTTTCAATCATTATCATCTACTCAACAATCATTACATTCAGCAAATCACAAAGTCATCTGGAAAGATGAGCCACTTATTCAAATCAAGAAAAGATTACCCTAGCGGTAAACAGACACACACCCAGCAACTTGCTTGGGCAGACAGAACAAACCCCAGCTACTCATGTTCAGAGCTCCAGCGGATGCATCAGTCTATATAGCTGCCCTTAGCAGACAGATTTACTGATCTAGTATGCTCAATCAAGCAATTATCATACAAGATCATTACCACAAGTATCTACTCTATTTCAAATAGCAAAGTGCCAATTTCACTATTGAATTTGTCAAGGTACTCTTCACTTGCTAATATATGCTTATCCAAGGCCTCTCTACACTTGGGGGCTTGGTCTTATCAATCCAAAGGTTCCATCTCTAGGGGCTGTAATTGGATATTCATCACAACAATATCAATGGAGGCATTTCCACTATACATGTCTATTGGTCCAGCAACGGCCAACTTTTTTCAAGAACACATTACTTATCAATTTGGCACTCTCACAAAATTATAAGCAAGAAATGAAGCTCCATCCATTGGAGTACTATTATATCAAGTCGTGGCAATCCCACGCACCCTCTTCAAAGCCGTGGTAGTCCCATGCACTACACTATTGGAATCATAGCAGTCTTATGCATCACACTGTTGGGATCTTTGCAAATATCATCTTACACTTGAGGGCTTAGTCTTACACTATCTATTTGAGAGGAGTACCTATAGATCTACATGAAGTCCAGTCACTCTACCAATTAAATCAAAGCTACTGCTCTAGCTATGAAACTTTCTGCTACATTGAATCTCTACATGTCCAGCAACACCGATTTTATTACTCCAACAGTGCTATCATATCCTACAACATGATCATCACTTATGACTCTATCAATGTAATCATAATCATGTAGCCGATGCTACAAGGGGCCATTCAATCTCTATGCTTCCTAAAGCAACTCTTCCACAAGGACAAAATCTCAATGGAAAGCCCATATTATCTTGGCTTTCTCTATCAAATTTCTTTAAGAATTGACTGCAATCAGCAATATCAGCGAAATATTCATCTACTGTGATATCAAATACATTCTAAATTGCCCCAGCCGTAAGCTCAGTATTCAGACTTTCAGCTGCAACATTGCTTTGCTGCCCTCAACCCAGCAGCACCACATCCAGTTGCAATCCTGACTAGCTGCAACATTGCTTTGCTGCCCTTAATCCAGCAGCACAACACCCAGCTGCAATCCTGACCAACTTCAACATTACCTTCCTGCCCTCACTCCAGCAGCACCAAACCTAGCTACAATCCTAACTGACTTCAACACTACCTCACTGCCCTCGCTCCAGCAGCACAGTGCCCAGCTGCAATCCTGACCAGTTGCAACATTACGTTGCTGCCTTCAACCCAGCAGCATCATCTCCAGCAGTCAACAATCTCAGACTAGCTCATCTAAAAAAAAAGTCTTCAAGTATACCCTCTACTCGTGCATGCCCTTGCAGTACAAGCTCATGCACTTGGGGGGCTAAATGTTGAAGACTCTTTTTTCGGCCTACATGGCATTACTTCATTGGCAACCCATGCCACATCAACATGTTATTGATTTTTTGGGTAAATCTCTTTAAAGCCCAAAATAAGCTCATATCTCATTCAACTACATGGATTGGACCCACATGGCCCGCAAGATCATTCCTTCAAGAGACGGATTTATGGTTCACATTTCTTCTTCATCAATTAGGATCATAACCCCACGACATCATCAACATCAACATATGGATCGGGCTTAAGCAATGAATCAAAGCTCATAACCCATATCACCTCTCTCATATTCATGACAAGCGACTTCTTCAACAAGAGCCCATATTTACACAAAATGACAACAAAACCCGAAGTATGTCATCTCATCTTTGGCTTGTGATCCAAGCTCATAAGTCTCTTTGGGGAAACTTTGGGAGTTGTGGTTTGGAGAGCCAAGAGGTATGTTTAGTAAAGCTCCAGTGGTTTAAAGTTGATAAAAAAAATATGTTGTTTGGCGTGTCTTCTTCAACTCCCTAAACTCTGACGAGTCTGTGTGTAGCGGGTAACATATGGTAAGCATCTCTTTTCACATAGCACTTAAAATGATAAAATTCATTATTGCTCTTTTCCTAAAACTTAATATGCATCATATGACACATACTCTATATCCCCAGCCATCTTACTGTGGGAAAAATAACTATCCATTCAATCCCCAGCTGTTGCTATACAAATTTAGAAACTTCATTATATTATTCTACATAAATATTATTACTTCTTTCAACTAAAATTCAACTCAAACACATGGCCTAATCTGATTGGCTATCTTTTATCTCTAACTATATGCAAAATATTCATTACATCTTTCATACTCAGCTGCTGCCTGCCACAATCAGACTATATTTCTCTGCCAACTACCAGAGCAGAGGATTAAATACTCTTCTTGCTCACCAAGATTATGTCAAAGCACAATGTGACCTGAACTAAATTTCTAAACCTTCATTACCTTTCAACCAAACTTTCTATTACTTGCTAGAAATGTGTTGCAATGGAACCTTGCACCAAAAACACAAACACCCAAAAAGGAAAACATTTCCAGCAGAACCCCAGCAGTGTATTTAGCACTTGACACCTAACTGGGAGTGATATCAGCAGCCATTTAATGCTGAAATCCCAGCTGCCAGCTGCTATACCCAAGATAGCAAGATACCCTTGAAAGAGATCTTACCATTTTCAGCCAAAACCATAAAGTAAATGCTGAGTGACCTCTCCAACACTCTGAAATCACCATGCTGACCTCTTTTGCTTCAACCCAAAGTGACAGCTGTCTCATGATAGCTGTCACAGCTTTTCTTGACAGCTGGGACAGCTTTTCTTGACAGCTAGGACAGCTTTTTCAGGACAAATGTAACAGATGACTTAGCAGCCTTAGCATTACTATTTTTTTCACATTTGGCTAAAACCAAAACCAACTAAGTAACTATCTTTTCTCTTGCTGAAATACATTCCTTTTCTGTTGCTTTTTCCCCAGCAACTCTTACCCGAAATAGCAAGAACATCTTGAACCTAAACACACCATTTTTGCCCAAATCTTAAGATGGATTTTCTGAAGATTCATTGCTATTTGGGATAGATTTTGGCTGAGATTTTTTGCTAAAATACCCCTTTAAACTCAGCTAAATAGGACCCTTCATCAACACACCAAGGGAGGAGACACTAAAGGGAGAAGAACAACTCTTTCATAAACCTCTCTATTCTCTCTCCCTAAACTCTGAATGAAGTTCTGAATTTTTAGTTTCAAAATCAAGAACTAAACTCTTCAGCCCTTAGCTCATCAATGCCTTCATAAGTCCTCATCCATCCTCCAACAGAAAATCCCAGCAGTACATACCAGCAGAAAAGCCCAGCAGTAAATTTCAACAACATTGCTAAACACACTACAGCACTATTACTCCTCATATACTCATTCTCTCACTCTCTATATTCAAGAAAAACACCTATCTTACGGCTCCCATCTCCAAATACTTAAACACATCTTCATACTCTTCTCTTAAAAAATCTTTTCTCTTGGAAAAGTAATCTCTACAACTTCTCCAACGGTTGTAATCTCATATTTTTTCTATCTTTAACTATCATATCTTTCATACTTCCATACATCATACATGTTACAAATACTACATCCCACAAAACATCTCTTTCTCCACTTCTCTTACTCAATCTCATACACATTTACTACACCATTACATATAACACACTACATTCTTCTAAACTCCACTCTCATACTCTCTCACACTTAAGTTCTACTATTTTGCTGCTCATAAACACATATTAATACTCTTCTCTATCTCTTTTATAAAAGCCCTTCTCATGGAAGGTATAAACTTTTAATGCTAAAGCCTTTCTCCTATAAGGCACCAAGATCTCATATCAAAGTCCTTCTCATGGAAGGCACAAATCCATCTTACATAAAGTCATCTTACATAAAACCCTTCTCTTAGAAGACACAAGTACTCCATACAAAAACCCTTCTCATGGAAGGCAACACTATTCATAACTTCACAACAACTAAAAGAGCATTGCCAAGGGGTAAACTCATTTAAGTGCATGATAAGAGGGGCAAGCTTAACCAACCCCTACACACAGCTGGGCATACTCTCTCTTCCTCTAGTTGGACCCATTTTTCCCCCTCATAAACACATTAATACTCTTCTCTATCTCTCTTATAAAATCCCTTCTCATGGAAGGCATAAACTTTTAATGCTAAAGCCTTTCTCCTATAAGGCACCAAGATCTCATATCAAAGCCCTTCTCATGGAAGGCAAAAATCCATCTTACATAAAGTCATCTTACATAAAACTCTTCTCTTAGAAGACACAAGTACTCCATACAAAAACCCTTCTCATGGAAGGCAACACTATTCATAACTTCACAACAACTAAAAGAGCATTGCTAAGGGGTAAACTCATTTAAGTGCATGATAAGAGGGGCAAGCTTAACCAACCCCTACACATAGCTAGACATACTCTCTCTTCCTCTAGTTGGACCCATTTTTTCCCCTCAATCTTGAAGCTATCATGGAAAACTGTCTCTCTACCGCTGGGATCACTTTGCTGGGATATCATCAACTCACAGAAGCTGTACAACTGGGCTACAAACCATACAAAAATAAGTAATTTTGCCTCCTTATCTTTAAATTTACATCATTGAATACATGATTACTTCACATTTAAATACATATTAATTTATTCCAACTACTATTACAACTATTAACCAAGGCTTAAACTCATTTAAATGCATGATAAGAGAGGCAAGCTTAACTAACCTCTACCACTGGTACTCTGCTGGAATCCTATTAGTTCACTGATACTACACAGCTGGGCTACAAACCATACAAAGATAAGTGATTTTGCTTCCTTATCTTTAAATTTACGTTATTAAGTACATGATCACTTCACATTTAAATACATGTTACTTTATTCCAACTACTATTACAACTATTAACCAAGGCTTAAACACATTTCAATGCATAATAAGAGGGGCAAGCTTAACTAGCCTCTACCACTGGCATTCTGCTGGAATCCTGTCAGCTCACTAATGCTACACAGCTAGGCTACAAATCATATGAAGATAAGTGACTTTGCTTCCTTATCTTTAAATTTACATCATTGAGTACATGATTACTTCAATTCTAAATAAATACTACTTCATTTCAACTACTAATCAAACCTATTATATCAAGCACATATTACATATTTATTCAACCATTATCGTGATTCTTAGACTTTGGTTTTAATGGTTTGGTAGGCTTAAAAGGTACACTAGTAGCCGTTGGACCACGTTGCCCAATGTTGAGTTCCGGGACGCAACTCTCCGAAAAGAACCCGGGCCTACTAATGTCACTAATCTAGTGGATAACACATGGCCGAGCAACCGAAAAGGGCCCCCGAACACTTAGCTAGTTAAAACAAAGTGTATTTAGTGTAGATATCCCTTAAAATAGATAAGTTTATATAAATGACAAATGCACCTTCTTTTCTTGTAATTGCTTTGACATCATTCGTAAATCATTTAACCAAATCATTTCTAAAAAAAAAAAAAACTTAAGATATACATTTCTAAAAATATATATAAGTAAATCTCTTTAATTTCTTTAATAAAAGTCTTCTTTTTATATTTTAAAATAAAAAACCCCTTTTTTTTCCATAGCTTATCATTAGGAGAATTAGAAATAAGCTAGGTTTACGTGACAAGTGCAAAATGGTTTATGCCTCTTAAGTATTCACATTAGTTCATGTAATTTTTTTTTTTTTTCTATTTTAGTATAAGAACTTACATTTTATATTTTACACACTCACTTTTCAAAAAAATTTCTATCAAATTATCTGTTTTACAAAACATTTTATTAAATTATCAATTTATCTTGATTTTTTTATTATTTTATTATTTTTTTTCACATATAATAACCACCATTCACTCTTTTTATTTATTTATTCTTGAGATACGAAAAAAAAAATGCAAAATGAATAATGTTCGTGTAAATTACACAGTTATTATAGAAAACTTGTAAATTTACACAATTATAGATGTTGATGACTCTTTTTTCGGCCTACATGGCATTACTTCATTGGCAACCCATGCCACATCAACTATATGGATTAGGCTCACATGGCCCACGAGATCCTTACTTCAAGAGGTGGATTTATGGTCCACATTTCCTCTTCATCAATTAGGATCATAACCCCACAATATCATCAACATCAACATATGGATCGGGCTTAAGCAATGAATCAAAGCTCACAACCCATATCACCTCTCTCATATTCATGACAAGCGGCTTCTTCAACAAGAGCCCATATTCATGACAAACGGCTTCTTCAACAAGAGCCCATATTTACACAAAATGACAACAAAACTTGAGGTACGTCATCTCATCTTCGGCTTATGATCCAAGCTCATAAGGTTCTTTGGGGAAACTTTGGGAGTCGTGGTTTGGAGGGCCAAGAGGTATGTTCAGTAAAGCTCCAGCAATTTAAAGTTGATAAAAAGAAGCATGTTGCTTGGCGTGCCTTCTCCAACTCTCTAAACTCTGACGAGTCCGTGTGTAGCGGGTAACATATGATAAGCATCTCTTATCACATAGCACTTAAAATGATAAAATTCCCTATTACTCTTTTCTTAAAGCTTAATATTCATCACATAACACACACTCAATATCCCCAGCCATCTAGCTACTGGGAATATAACTCTTCATTCAATCCCCAGCTACTGATATACAAATTTGGAAACTTCATTATATTATTCTGCATAAATCTTATTACTACTTTCAGCTAAAATCCAACTCATACACATGGCCTAATCTGATTGGCTATCTTTTATCTCCAACTACATACAAAATATTCATAATATCTTTCATACCCAACTGTTGTCTGCCACAATCAGACCATATATTTCTTTGCCAACTGCTAGAGCAAAACATTAGATACTCTTCTTGCTTACCAAGATTATGTCACAACACAATGAGACCTTGACTAAATCTCTAAAGCTTCATTATCTTTCAACCAATCCTTATATTACTTACTAGAAATGTGTTGTAATGAAACCTTGCACCAAAAACACAAACACCCAAAAGGAGAAACATTTCCAGCAGAACCCCAGCAGTGTATTTAGCACTTGACACCTGGCTGGGAGTGATATCAGCAGCCATTTAATGCTGAAATCCCAGCTGCCAGCTGCTATACTCAAGATAGCAAGATACCCTTGAAAGAGATCTTACCATTTTCAGCCAAAACCATAAAGTAAATGCTGAGTGACCTCTCCAACACTCTAAAATCACCATGCTGACCTCTTTTGCTTCTGCCCAAAGTGACAGTTGTCTCATGATAGCTGTCACAGCTTTTCCTGACAGCTGGGACAGTTTTTTTGACAGTTGGGACAGCATTTTCCTGACAGCTGGGACAGCTTTCTTAACAGCTGGGACAGCTTTCTTGACAGCTGGGACAGCATTTTCCGGATAGATGTAATAACTGACCTAGCCTAAAACCAAAACTAGCTAAACTAACCATCTTTTTCTTGCCAAAATATCTTCTTTTTCTGCTGCTCTTTCCCCCGGCAGCCCTTACCCAAAATAGCAAGAACACCTTGAAGCTAAACTTACCATTTTCTCCCAAATCTTAAGATGAATTTTCTAAATATTCATTGTTATTTGGGACAGATTTTGGCTGAGATTCTTTACTAAAATACCCCCTTAAACTCAGTTAAATAGGAACCCTCATCAACACCTCAAGGGGAGAACACCAAGGGAAAAGAACTCTTTCACAAACCTCTCTATTCTCTCTCCCTAAGCTCTGAATGAATTTCTGAGTTTTTAGTTTCAAAATCAAGAACTAAACTCTTCAGCCCTTAGCTCATAAATGCCTTCATAAGCCCTCATCCATCCTCCAGCAAAAAATCCCAGCAATACATACCAGCAGAAAATCCCAGCAGTAAATTTCAGCAACCTTGCTAAACACACTACAGCACTATTACCCCTCATATACTCATTCTCTCACTTTCTATATTCAGAAAATACACCTGTCTTACTACTCCCATCTCCAAATACCTAAACACACCTCCATGCTCTTCTCTTACAAAATCTTTCCTCTTGGAAAGTAATCTCTACAACTTCTCCAACGGTTATAATCTCATATTTTTATTATCTTTAACCACCATAGCTCTCATACTTTCATATATCATACATATTGCAAATACTACATCCCACAAAACATCTCTTTCTCCACTTCTCTTACACAATCTCATATACATTTACTACACCATTACATATGACTCACTACACTCATCTAAACTCCACTCTCATACTCTCTCACTCTGAAGTTCTACTGTTTTGCTGCTCATAAACATATATCGATACTCTTATCTATCTTTCTTATAAAATCCCTTCTCATGAAAGGCATGAACTTCTATTACTAAAGCCCTTCTCCTAGAAGGCATCAAGATCTCATACAAAAGCCCTTCCCATGGAAGGCACAAATCCATCTTATATAAAGCCCTTCTCTTAGAAGGCACAAATACTCCATACAAAAGCCCTTCTCATGGAAGGCAACACTATTCATAACTTCACAACAACTAAAAAAGCATTGTCAAGGGAAAAACTCATTTAAATGCATGATAAGAGAGACAAGCTTAACCGGCCCCTACACATAGCTGGGCACACTCTCTCTCCCTCTAGTTGCATCCATTTTTTCCCCTCAATCTTAAAGCTATCATGGCAAACTGCCTCTCTACTGCTGGGATCACTTTGCTGGGATATCATCAACTCACAGAAGCTGTACAGCTGGGTTACATACCATACAAAGATAAGTGACTTTGCTTCCTTATCTTTAAATTTACATCATTAAGTACACGATTACTTCACATTTAAATACATATCACTTTATTTCAACTACTATTACAACTAATAACTAAGGCTTAAACTCATTTAAATGCATGATAAGAGGGGCAAGCTTAACTAGCCTCTACCGTTGGCATTTTGCTGGAATTCTATCGACTCACTGATGCTTCACAGCTGGGCTACAAACCATATGAAGATAGGTGATTTTGCTTCCATATCTTTAAATTTACATCATTGAGTACATGATTACTTTACTTCTAAATAAATTCTACTTTATTTCAACTACTAATCAAAGCTATCATATCAAACGCTTATTGTATATTTATTAGATTATTATCATGATTTTTAGACTTTGGCTTTAATGGTTTGGTAGGCTTAAAAGTACACCAGTAGCCATTGAACCACGTGGCCCAATGTTGAGTTCCGGGACGCAACTCTCCAAACGAACCTGGGTCTAGCAAGGTCACCCCTCCGAAGGACCACACGTGGTAGAGTAACCAAAAAAGGCCCCCGAACAATAGATAAACTAATGTGTGTCATTTCTAAGTAAAACTGTATAAATTTTACCAATTTTTCTATCATTTTACGGTATATTTTCAAGGTTATTTTTTTATTTTTAAATCGGTATATTTTTAGGTTGATTAGCATTTTCAGCCACATTAGACATGACATTGAAAAAAAAAAAGGCTTAATTGAGGAATTTGTTTTTTAGAAGAATATATAATTTAAGAGGATGGATTTGAATTCTAAATATCTTTTTAAAATGACTTAAAATATCTTTAAGCGAGGACTTATCCTTAAAATTTAACATTTTTCTAATTACTTTTACTTTACGGGAGAGGCTAAAAAAAATTTTAGAAAAAAAAAAAAAAAGAAGTTCAGGGTTCAATGGGGGGTTTTGGAAATCGCCATTGAAGCATAAAGTTTAGTTTAATAAAAAAAAGGGGGCAGAGATGCCTCGAAGCTTGTCGCGGTCGCCATCTTACCACCGAAGGAGATACTCTCCTCCGTCCCCAGTTTCTCGCCACTCCCGGAGAAGCCGAAGAGATCGAAGCCGCAGCCGCAGCCGTAGCCGCTCTCCCTATTCCAATTCTCACTCCAGGTCCATTATCTCTTTTTCACTAAAAGCCATTCATATTTTACCATTTTTTTTATTCCATTCAAACACTGCTTCCAATGTTGCTACTTATGTTTATGTAAAAAGGGTTGTTTGTAAATTTTCCCTTTTTTTCTTTCATCTTATTGTAAGTGTTACTGTTACTGTTTGTTTGATTGTACTATGTTTCGCTTTATCTGTGTTTGAAGTTTAAGGCTTTGGATGTTGTTTATAACAGTAAATGGGTTCTCTTTTTCTGCTTCAATTTGTTGAGCACATGCTTGTTCTTTTTTAATATAAAGTCATGAATACCGTTTTAAATGCCAAAATATGCTGGTATCCATGTTTATGTGAAAACGGTTGATTGATACTAAAGTTGATCTCAGTGTTGATATGTGTATCTTGGTTGGTTGTTTGATTGTGCTACATTTCACTTTGTTGTGAGTTCAATTTCAGGTTTTGAATGTTATTGACAACAGGATATTGGTAATCTTTCCTGCTATGCTGCTAATGAAGGGACATTTGTTTGGATGAATGAGTAATTATTCTATTACTAACAAAAACAAGAATACAATCAGAACAACAGCTCAAAACCACAAGACAGCGTATTAAGAACACTTAAAAAAGAAACAAAAAAAAAGTTTAATGTTTGAGATGTTTTAACTGGAGTAGCTGAAGCTAATAACCTAAAGTTGTATTTTGTAAAGCAGGCGAAGAAGTCGTTCTAATTCCTCACGTCGCCGTAGAAGCCGCTCACCATCATACAGGCGCAGGAAGCGGTCTCCCACACCTAGGCGGCACCGTAGGCAAAGAAGTAGGAGTACCTCTTTGTCTCCTTTGCCCAAGTCTCGTAGTCCAAGTATTGCATCGGCTGAACGTAGAAGTGCCATTGAGAAACTAAAGAGAGAGGAGGAAGAAAAGAAGAGGTAATTCTCATGCATTTTCACTTTATATTTTCATTCCTTGATACACTTGTTTAACTTGTCAATTATAACTTTTCTGTCTCTCTCTTGGGACAATTTAAAGTTAAATCAAATATGAGTGTCAACAGTAAATGAACTAGAAATCTTAGCAAGGACTCTAAGAAGTGAATGAAGTGGAAGCTTTGCAAATTTTCATATTATATTAAATTCTAGTGTATAGATTAACATATAGGCATATAGGTTTAGATGTTGTTTCACAAGTTATTTTGTGTAATTTTATTTTTGGCTGTAGCAGACCCCAATTAAATTGGCTTTAAGCCTTGGCTGAGTTCAGTTAAGTTTACTTGTGGCCTTAGCATAGATTGGTACAGGCTTTATAAAAGTCTTTTGCTGTTTTGAATTTTGGGTAGACCTACACGGAGGCTCATTAGAGGGATGAAAATGAGTGACAATGTTTTGAGATATTATATTATGAAAGAGCTTAAACTATTTTGCATTTCCCTATCTCTCTTTTCCTCTCACTCCTTTCCATCCATTATTATCTTATCTCTCCCTCTGAGATAGTTTTTCTTGTCCTTTGAAGTAATTAAGCACCTCCATGTTACAGCATTTGTGGATATTCCTTGCAGCCATCAATTCTGACCATTTCTGTTGGGTACTTTCTTCATTTGATTTGAATCATTCAGTACTATGCAGATGATACTTGATTTTGATCCCTAATTAAGCCACTGCTTGTCGATTCTGTTGCCAGTTTCAAAGCAAACCAAATGGAAATGACCTAAATTAAACTATCGAAGTTGTACTCTGATCCAGTTTAGGTGCATTTGTAAGAATAGCTGACCAATTAAGCCTATCCCCAAAATACAGACTAGACCGTAATAGCCTCATACTGCATCCCCTTATCACTGCCACAAATCCAAATGCATCATGTTCCAGGTATCTTTGGTTAGATCTCAACTAAATCTGAGGGCAGTCCAAATATACTTCTAGTGAGTAACAAGGGGTGGAGAGAAACCTAAAATATTGTGGAATTGGATAGAGATAGTGAAGAAGGATATGATAAATACAGAGGGAACAGATGGTTCAATCTTAGATAGGAATATATGAAAGAATGTCAGAAAAAGATACATGTGGTGACTCCATTTATTTGGGAAGAGGACCATAAAGCTGACTTTAGTTAATTTTAATGCTTAATTGTGTTAAGTTGTATTGACTTGCATCGGTTTTATAAAGTAAGAAGATAGCAGTTGGTGGTGAAGATCTTGAAGCTATAGCTAGATGCATTTAGTTAATTATTCAAAAATAAGTTAATGATGAAAATCATATCAAACGTCTTTCATTTTGAATCTTTCTCCTAGTTGGATCTTCTTTGATGTAAGATAGTGAGAATCCATTGGTTGCTTATGTTTTCTGTGGTTTATAAACATGTGATGAATTATAGAATATTGTGCCCTCCTACTTGGCTTAATGATTCTAGCATATTTGCTTGTATGAGATCCATGATTAGTCTTGAACATGCGACATGTTACTTCTATATTTTTCTCTACTGGCTTTTCTGAAGGAAGCCACTTTATAATTGAACTTGTATTTAATGAAAATTAACCTATTTTATCTTGTATTCTACTTGAAACCCTGTATTTGTGGCTCACTAACCTGTTTTTTAGAGGTATACATTAGTGGCAAAGCTTTTGTTTACCATGTTAATGGCTAGGGTGGTTGTGAAACCTTATATATTACATTACAAAAGTGAAGTTGGCAAATTTTCTATGGTTTAATTTGCTGCTATGGCACAATCTATAGAATTCTAGGCTTGACTTTTTTCATATGCTGTCAGGCAGCAACTTGAAGCAGAACTGAAACTATTAGAAGAAGAGACTGCAAAAAGGCTGGAGGAGGCAATTCGGAAAAATGTTGAGGAGAGGTTGAATTCTGAGGAAGTTAGGTTAGAAATAGAGAGGCAAATAGAGGAAGGTCGAAAGAAATTGTTTGATGATGTTGCAACTCAACTTGAAAAAGAAAAGGAAGCCGCACTGATGGAAGCAAGACAGAAAGAAGTAAGCATCTTAAACTGAGGCCTCCTCTGGATGGCTAGCTAAACACAACATGTAGTTAGATACAGCTGTTTCTATTTCTTGCAATGTTTTGGTAGTGCAAATTTCCAACTTAATAAAGTTGCAACCACTGGTTTTAGTGATAAAAATTACTTAGGGGTAGTATTAAGATGTCCTTTAGCATCATATTTGCAGCAAATAGGCTGTTGTGGCCCCGTGAATGAGTTGGCCCACTTCAACATGTTTAAAATTTGTAGGAGGATACTATGTTGGGTTTATTTGACTATAAGATATTACTGTAACTTATATCATGAAATTTTCTTTAAAAAAAGAAAGGCATGAGCACTATGAAATAGCTTTTAACTGGAAGAAGAATCATTTAATCACAACAATATGGGACTCTACTACTGACGAGTTTTACTGTTCTAAACATATATTGTATACTGTGTTAATGTGATACTGGGGCTTTTACTGTGGGTTTAAAGGATTAAGCAGGGATTGTCTCTTTGTTAGAAAATTACAATGTAAACTACATCATTATCACTATCATTTACTGGAAATCCAAGAAATCTGATGCAGCTTCATGTCCTAATATGGGAAGTGATGTGCTTTGTTGCGGTGAGATTGGGTACCTGTCGGTGATTTTAAAAAAAAAAGTAATAGATTAATATCACTGTGTTAATTTGTTTCTATTCCTCCCTTTCTTGTATTCCCAAAAAATCTTGTCACAGTTTAAGGTTTCTTGTTGTATTTATCAAAAAAAAGTTTAAGGTTTCTTGTTGTATGCTTTTGAGAAAGCCATAATTCTTAATCTCATATATATTCTCCAAAAATATTTTTCCTTTTTCTTATTTCTGTCATTTAATATATATCGGTATTTTTATTTGACCATGACATCCCACAGGAACAAGCTCGAAAAGAGAGAGAAGAGCTGGATAAGATGTTAGAAGAGAATAAGAGGAGAGTGGAAGAGGCTCAGAGAAGAGAGGCTTTAGAGCTGCAGCGGAAAGAGGAGGAACGGTATCGGGAATTGGAGCTTATTCAAAGACAGAAAGAGGAGGCTGCTCGGAGAAAAAAGTAGGAAGAGGAAGAAGAGCAGCTGAACCAGATGAAATTGTTGGGTAAGAATATACCCAAGCCAAAGTGTTTAGGTGTTGGCTTACAATGATGATTTCTCTGGTGCTGGTGCTGGTGCTATGGCCCTTACCATGGAAACTGTAGACTAGGACTTTCATTTTGAACTAATATTTGGAAAAATCTCTTTGGATTTTCCACATATCATTCTAGGTTTCTTTTATGGTTAAGCTACCTCCTATTGAGGTCTTAGTCTTTTGTTTTTTTGGCTAGTTGTTGAGTTTTTTGGTAGGCTGAGTCACAAATTTGGATGAGGTACTTATTGTTCAGAATTCCTTGTTCAGGACAGTTGTTTATTAGTCCTCATGTTCTTGGATCAAATTTCCTAGTTGGAAAAGCTCAGTACCTCACCTACAATTGTAGTAACAAAGCATCTATTACGTTAACAGGAAACTCTTGATTTGTAGTGGTGTAAAAGGTAAACATGGCGTTTCTTGTTAATTTTCCGTAGCAAAAAAAAAAAGAAAAAAAAGAAATTTTTTCTATAGAATTTTTGCAATTATCTTGCGGAACAGTTCTATTAATGGTTGCACTTTGTAACTTGTTTCTTTCTTTTCGTCTTCTTTTCACTTTTTATTTTTCCGCCGCATACTGATTATATAACTAGTCAGGTGACCAAAATCATGAAACGTTGTTCTTGAGACAGGGATGACTTGGTATGCTCGGAAGGTTAACTGTAACAATCTTTAGCTTTTGGTGGTAAGCATGGAGGGAAAGTATTCATAACTCTGTCTTCTTTGTAGGATAACTTTAATATATATTTGAAACAAATTGCTACACTTAATAGTCTGTGTAGTCTGTATATGCTATATAGTATGAGAGATAATGATCATGATCATGATCGTGACAATTATAATATATCCTCAGGTGTTGTTTATTGTCTAATCCAATCCGTAAGAAGGTTTAATTATTTATATGAACTTTTAAAGACATAAGAAAGTTAGGAAGTACGAACACAAGGGTGTCGTACCTGTGTTTCTGTCTCGTATCAACTATGCTATGTTATAATTATTAAAAAATTGCTTGTGTTGGTGTGTTATACTTGCACTTGTATCTGTACTTATGTCCATGTCTATGTCTGCGCAAACAACCAACCAAAAAAAAGAGGCAATCACCCAAGTTAATTAAAAAAGAAAAATCATGCCCAATAAAAAATGAGAAAGGGAAATAGTGTATGGTGTATCACGCTCAGGAAGAATCATAAATATCATTTTCTTTTCCTTATTTTTCTTTTTCACTCCAATCAGACGAAGCTTTTAAGGAGAGGGTTATTATTATTATTATTGTTGTTGTTGTTGTTGTTGAGAATGACATTTCTAGAGAGAATTGCTTTGTATACCTTTGTGGCTTCGTTTTTTTCGGAGATGACCTTGTGGCTTCTTTGATATGGAAGAAGACTACCACTATATAAAGTTTTTGGGTCAAGAACTTTAATATTGTTTGCATCTTCTCATTAATAGAATTTGGCTTTGAATTCCCTTCATTTGTAGTATGCAAAAGTTACAAAGCTATGGGTGATTTTTTATTATTATTATTATTTTTTTTTGGTTGAGAACCTGGGTGATTTTCATTTAATATTTGAGGATGATATTGATAGGTAGTGAAGGTAGCTTTGGTGCTTTACACCGCCACCAAATCCAAATCTTCCGCTTATTATTCAAGGGAGAGAGAAACCATCCAGTGCTAGAAAATTATTCAGCACTCCTAGGCACAGGAGTAAGAATTTTTTCAAGGACTCTTAAATCTTTTAACCATTATGTAATTTTGAATTGGTATTTTTACCAAATTTCACATCAACCTGGTTTAAGACCAAACAATGGTACAGATCCTATTTACTAGCGTTCATGAAGAAAACAAGTTAAAAACCAACGTATCAAAATTAAGGCTTGTTTTATACATAGTAAATAGGATTTTAGATTCCCTGAATAATTTCTTCATGTCCATTGCTGGTGTATCACATAAGAAATTCAATGTATAAGTGAAAAGAAAAACTTAGGTTAGTTTTTAAGTTTGATTTAAAATCTAATTCTCATCACTATTTACTGAAATCTAATCTATTTGTAAAGTCCAATTTTGAATCAAATATGTGATCACATCATAAATATTCATCCAAGTGAGTTATTAAGTATAAAAACCAAAAGTTTAGAATAAATGAATCGTAAAAAAAAGTGCTTCACAATAATTTAAAAAAAAAAAACAGACAATTTACATTTTATACCTAATAATATCCTTAAAATTTTTTTTAAAGAGTTAACAAAATATAAAAATGACTATCACTAGTATTTAAATTATATATGTATAGGAATTATATTATGCATCTTACTGTATATTTTTAAGTACATCTATGCATATGCATGGAGTTACAAACTAGTTAAAATCTAATATGAGGGAAGAAATATGCCATTTAACTCTTTATATATATTAGTCGGAAGTCCGTGCATCGGATTTATTTTATTTTTATTTTTTGATATTTGGATTTAATTTTAAACTTATAGAATATATAGAATTTTTGAGAAACAATAACTAAAATACTAATTTAACATAATTTAAGAAATGTCCTATTATGTGATAGTAACATTCCAACTATCTCAAATTATATTTAAAGATCTAATTAAGGTCAAGCACTTTATTTGACAGCTTTGACGACTCAATATTCATTTCTTTCAATATATTAAAATAATTTGTAAATGAATTTTTATTTTGGTTTACAAAATGCTAATTTCTTAAAAAAAAAAAAACTGTCATAAATAATTCATTTTTTCAATTATTTGAAAATTTGGTATTATTTGAATTAGATTTCCCACTCAATAATATAGGTTTACTTTAATCATTGGATTACACATAAAATAAGTATTGCACAATTTTTTATACCCTACTAGTATTTGTGCTTTTAAGCCCTTAGCAATCACCATAGCATATATACTTAAAAAGGCCGCAATTCACAAATTAAAAGGATCTAATTATATAAAGATTTAAATTAAATTTCTATCATATATTAATATAAGAATTGGAAGCAATAATCATTCTAAAAAAAAAAAAAGAATTGGAAGCAATAATAAATTAATAACCTACATGAACCTTTAACGTTTAAAACAACTCACCATCCAAATTAACAAATTAAATTAAATTTTGCTAAAATATCAATTCACCAAGAACCCTTAAACCAACCCCAGGCGCCCTAACCCCTGCATCAAAAATAGAAAATAAAATTCATTTTTGCTAAAATATTAATGCACCCACATGAACCTTTAAGCATTTAAACTAAATATAAATCAAAAACAATTCCACAACACTTCCCAATCATTGAATCAAACTAAATATATATATATATATATATATATAATTAAAAAAGAAATAAATAAATAAAACAGTTTCAACTCACATTCTGCAGCGTGATTGTCCTTCTATCCAGCTCCACAATTCTGATTTTCAAAAACATTTACCTCTAAATTTTCAAGTACAGACCCATAAGCTATATATAAACCCACAGCATATACACTCACATACATATATACATATGTACATAAAACTCCATCATAGAGTTTTAAAAATCATAATCATTCACTTTTAAGTATAAGTGCTTGTGGTCACTTCACATATATAAGTGCTTGTAGAGTGTGGGGGGCAAAGGCCGGAGCTCAAGTCTCCAAAAGGAAGCTTCACATACATATACACTTAGATTAGGCTAGAGTAGAAATTCTATCTTGTATAAAAAAAAAAAAAATTGGTTTGAATTTTACAGCATTATTAGCATATAATTAAACAATAATTGGCACTAATTTGACATTTATATACGGTAATGACAAATCAAAGTATAATTTTAATAGTTATAATTTTAATATTAAAAAACTCGATAGCATCTTCAAATCCCATGTGCATGCATACATGTAATAAACACATACATACATGTATGTGGAGAGAGAAAGTTACATAATCAAATGGTCTTTATTTTTTTTTTTTTATAATAATTTTTTGACAAGACTTTATTTAGTTGTCTACATAGGAATCATTCTAAAAATAAGAGAAGTGCTACATTAACAACATTTTCACCAAATTATAAGTGATAAGTTGTTATTGGTTATAATTTAAATTTATCATTCATCAAAAAAAAAAAAAAACTTATCATTGAAATTATTTTTTTACCTACCAATAAAAATTCATAATAACCTGCCACGTATGATTTGTTGTGAAATTTTTGTAGAAATAGAATTTCTAATATATATATATATATATAAATACAAACTTTGAGCCACCAATTACGGAATAAAGCATAATCAACCTTGAAACCCAAAGGTTATTCACTAATATCCTTCATAATCTTTTTCCAAATCACTAAAATTAGCATTTTTCTTGAAAAAAAAATTAGGAATTCAGAGTAAGTGTAAAATATCACTAATTTTACTTCCCCCTCCCCAACCCCAAAATATCTGTTTAATTTATGTATTTGATGTTATTTTAAAAAAAAATGTGAGACGTATTATACTTCTTATCATCATGATTATATTGCTCTCACAGACCTTTATCCTTTGATGAATCAATCTATATCTTTTAAAGGGAGATAACTTTGATCTTTATCTTTTGATGAATCAAACTTTATCTTTTAAAGGGAGATAAATTTGATTAGATGTGTTATAGATAATTAAGTTGCATCTATTAATTATCCAATGAGTTTTTTTTATACGTCTAATATTTATTTTTATTGAGAATTATCTTAACAATTAATAAGTCACATGATAAAGCCAATTGTGTGATGTATAAGGTCGATAAGAGAAATTAAGTTGTTTCTATCTTTTTCTTTAAAAAAATTGTTGTTTCCATTTAAAAAATTGTTGCAATTTTGTGCAATTATTTGGCAATTAAACATAATATTTATTTGACAGAACCAAGGCTTTTTAGCTCAACTTTTATCAAATAGTGTCAACCTATATGTTATGTAGGCAAAGAATTTTTAAACAGGTAACTGAAGTCTATGTTATTTACGCAACTATATATTTTGATGATTACTATGGTAAGAAGGAGAAAAGTAAGATTCATAAGTGTAGAATATCACTAAGTTTACTCCCCCTTAAATATCTTTTTAATTTATATATTTGATGTTATTTTTATATTATACTTCTTATCATCATGATTATCTCACTTTCTCAATCCTTTTATAAATCATTGTTTATCTTTTAAAATGAGATAAATTTAAGTAGATTTGTTATAAATAATTAAGTTGCATCTATTGTCTAATGTGTTTTTTTATTATAAGTCTAATATTTATATTTATTGGGAGTTGATAAAAGCTAATTGTATGATGTATAAAGTTGATAAAAGCATTAAGTTGTTATATCTATCTTCTTCTCAAAAAAATAAAAATTGTTATTTCTATCTAAAAAAATTGTTACAATATGCTATAATTATTTTGCAATTAAACATGGTATTCATGCGACTGCACTAATGCTTTCAATCTCAACTTTTTTTTATATAATAGTGCCAACATATATATTATGTTGGCAAAGGATTTCTAACCCGGTAACTAAAGTCAAAGGAATTTAGGCAATGATATATTTTGGCAAAAACTATGGTGAAAAGGAGAAGAGTCATTATGTGAGTAAGATTCATACCTAATCATAATAAGACAACCGAACCACCTCTGGCCACCAATGCTTGGGAACCAAACAAACCAGGTCCATTCTTTTTCTTGAACTTCTTTAGTGTTTTTTTCTTTGCAAATAGTAAACAAGGTAGTCCACCAACCCATCAAATCCATATTTAGGTCAACTTCGATATAAATTTGGATTACACAAAAGTAAGAGAAAAACAATGTAATGATATCATATATACAATGATCTTGGCGAAAACGTTACGTATAACCATTGCTTTCAAATGCTTCTTCTGCGTGATTCATCTAGATGCGTGTCCAAAATGCAATATTATATTCTTTTTCATAAAACACATTCATCACCAGATATGATTGTTTTCATATTAGTAATATTTTTCCGATTGTAGATGGTCAAAATTTGGTATTTTCTTACTCAACCTAAGTTTTGTATAGAATCTAATAGATATATATAATATATATATAGCCCGTGAAGAAAACAAAAGCGTGAGAGACATGAGTTGCCCTCCAATTGTCATAAATTTTATATTATTTTTCCTAGAATAATTATTTGCTTTTGATTCTTGAAACCTCATTTTCCTCAACCACCAGTCCACCACGCAAGAATAGGCATTAGCTCCCACACTACACTGATATCTCAACCTCCGCTACTAATTGAGTTGGAATGTCACTATGGGTTTTCATTGTAACAAACAACTTTGCCTCTAATCTCTCCTGCTAGCAAGTCTAACGTGAACTCCTCAAAAATTTCCTTCATTATTGAACGGAGCGTTTGCAACATTTATCTGTGTCATCTATAAGACTATCTAATCACAGAAACCTTATATATTTCCACCACTTCCTTTCCATCACTTTCTCACAAAAACCCTTGATGCCTCATGGCTTCTTTATCTTTATTCATATTTGTTACTCTAGCAATACTAGTCATCTTATTCGTTAACCCTACGTTCTCCACCTCAAGGAGAGCTCTTGAGCACAAGAAAGTGCAAACCGGTTTCCGGGTCACACTCAAACATGTTGATTCAGGTAAAAACCTCACTAAATTCGAGCGAATCCAGCGAGGAATGAAGCGAGGCCAACTCAGGTTGCAGAGGCTTAGTGCAGCCACCACAGCCTCATCAGATGCTGCACAAGTTGAAGCACCAATACATGCAGGCACTGGTGAGTTTCTGATGAACTTAGCTATTGGTACACCACCGGAGAGCTTCTCAGCAATCCTAGACACCGGCAGTGATTTGATATGGACTCAATGCAAGCCTTGTACACAGTGTTATGACCAGCCCACACCAATTTTCGATCCCAAAAAATCATCTTCTTTCTCTAAGTTATCCTGTAACAGCCAGTTATGTTCAGCACTACCCGCCTCAACGTGTGCTAGTGATGGTTGTGAGTATATCTATCAATATGGTGATTATTCTGTGACACAAGGCATTTTGGCTAGCGAGACCTTCACGTTTGGTGACAAGGTTTCAATTCCCAACGTTGGGTTCGGTTGTGGGAGTGACAATGAGGGAGATGGGTTCAGCCAAGGTTCAGGCTTGGTGGGTCTTGGACGTGGACCCTTGTCATTGGTTTCACAACTTGAGGAACCCAAATTTTCTTATTGTTTAACTTCCATTGATGACTCAAAAACTAGTTCACTTTTTTTGGGGTCTCTAGCAAGTGTGAATAGCACACAAAAAAAATCAATCACCACAACCACTTTAACCAAAAATCCATCTCAGCCATCTTTTTATTATCTTTCTCTTGAAGGGATCTCTGTTGGTGGCACTCGCTTGGACATTGATAAATCCACTTTTGAGGTACAAGATGATGGAAGTGGTGGCCTAATCATAGACTCTGGCACAACCCTTACTTATATTGATGGTCATGCTTTTGATGCACTCAAAAAAGAATTCATTGCTCAGACTAAACTTCCTGTGGATACTTCGGGTGTCTCTGGCCTTGATCTTTGCTTTACATCTCCTTCTGACACAAGTGATGTAGAGGTTCCAAAATTGATTTTCCATTTCAATGGTGGTGATTTGGATTTGCCTGCAGAAAACTATGTGGTTATTGATTCAAGTTCCGGATTGCTTTGCTTGGCCTTAGGGAGCTCAGGAAACTCAGGCATGTCAATCTTTGGGAATATTCAGCAGCAGAACTATTTGGTAATCCATGATCTTGCCAAGGAAACCTTGTCGTTCATTCCTAAGCAATGTGATGAGTTGTGAATCACTTGTTTAATCGCATTGTATTACCTGTGTTTCTTTGTGTGTTTTCAATGAGATTGTTATGATATATCTTCTTAGTGTAGTTACTATAGTAGATTATATTGCTATAATAAAATGACCATTTTATCTCCAAATCTAATGGGATAATTGATCTTGGTGCTGGTTTGGTATAGCATTTTAAAAATGGCATTTTCTCAAAATATAAACATCACTTGTTTTTTTTAGGTATAACCTTTAAAAATTATAGGATCACAAGTTCACAACTTATTACACAAATTTAGGCATAATTTCCTATATGGCTGAATGTGATTAGTAGTAAAGAAAAAATAATAAATAATTAATTTACGTGAAAGTGACATGCAATCAATTAATTATAACAAAATGTGTGTGGAGTGGACTAAGTTGTCATACTATATAGCTACTAGCTAGAATTATTATTATTTTTTTTTTTTTTGAGGAACTACTAGCTAGAATTATTGATAATTTTTTTTTTGAGAATATATTGAAAAACCTTTTTAAACATTCTATTTTCAAAAAGATGAGAAAATAAAATATATCATACGGAACTAGTCCTATTTTTAATTTAAAACCTCATCATTAAAGTTTTTTTTCTCCTCCATAAAGTGAATGAGTTATTGTTAAATCTATATATTGGGAATTAATGGGATATGTAGCATAGGAATAGGCACATAGGTGACGTGCCCCGTTGATCACAATGTATGTCTTTGTGAATTATAAAAACAAAAACAAAAAAAAAGATGTGTCTTTGTGTGATTACATTGCGTCCTGAGTTATTGCAGAAAAGTACAACGGTTGCTCAACATCCCTTTTTTTAAAAAATATATTAATAATAATAATATAAAATAAAATAAGAAAAAGAAAAAGGGAGAAGGAAAAAACATACGACTATATAATGGAGTATGGAGTGCCTTTGTTATCACTCAAATGACAAAAGAAGGGACATTCTTTTTCGTCAAGAGCCGTGCAAGCAATCACACTATCACACAAATGAGTCCATTTTGTATTATTATTATTTTTTTATTCTTCCAAGTACCATTTCAGATTAGATGTTTCTTTTCCATAAACGCTAACTTAAATATTTCGTATATCAAAAAAAAAAAAAAAAACTTAAATATTTCGTGGTCTCTCCATCCTAGAATTACTTTTTTTTTTTTTTTGAAAGGGTCCTAGAATTACTTTAAGCAAGCTGTTTTTCCATTTTCAATATAAAATTTGTACCCAAAAAAAAAACTTGATTTAACTTTCAAAAGTACTAAATCGATAGTTCTTGTCATGACCATGGACGTCAGTATTAATTGTTTAGGGAAAAATTGCATTTTTTTTTCCCGTGCAATTGCATTTTTTCATTCCCTCCACCAATATCTTCAATCTAATTAATAGAAAAAACATTCTGTCTGAACCCACTAGTTAATGACCTTAACATTCTCTAATACTAAAAAAAAAAACACTTCGAATACACAATGATGACCTTTTAAATTGTGCATATAATATGTTTGTGCATGTGATGTGTTTGTTATTAAATGGTATTATAAAGTCATTAACATTTTTCTTAAAAACAAAGTAATTAACATGTTGACCTTAATACATCTTTCAAAAAATTATGAATTATAATTAACTGAAAATACTAATAGGGGAAGATATTATACCATCCTCATGGTGGATAACATTACTTGTCCACCATTCCGCTAAAAGACTTTTACATATTTAAAATTACTAAGTCAATTGTTGATAAAAAAAAATTAAACAGAAATTGATAATTGACTTAGCAATTTTAAACATGTGGAAATCGTTTTATAATAGAAGTGACCATAAGAACTCTCCTCGTGTAGGAGCTCTTCCTCTCATGTAGGAGCTCTTCCTCTCGTGTAAATGAGCTATTCCTCCCTAGGTTTATCTTAGGGTTTCAAGCCATCAACCTCCCCTCTCTCTCTTCCTTTCCTCTCTCCTTCACAACTCCATCGAATCTGCAACGCTCTTTACAGGTTGATTAGTATTATTTAACAGTAGTGATCATGGCCGAAGATGTCATTAATAGAATGGTGAATATGAAGTTGCAGATTAAACAGAAATTGATAATTGACTTAGCAATTTTAAACATGTGGAAGTTGTTTTATAATATAAGTGACCATAAGAACTCTCCTCGTGTAGGAGCTCTTCCTCTCGTGTAAATGAGCTATTCCTCCCTAGGTTTATCTTAGGGTTTCAAGCCATCAACCTCCCCTCTCTCTCTTCCTTTCCTCTCTCCTTCACAACTCCATCGAATCTGCAACGCTCTTTACAGGTTGATTAGTATTATTTAACAGTAGTGATCATGGCCGAAGATGTCATTAATAGAATGGTGAATATGAAGTTGCAGATTAAACAGAAATTGATAATTGACTTAGCAATTTTAAACATGTGGAAGTTGTTTTATAATATAAGTGACCATAAGAACTCTCCTCGTGTAGGAGCTCTTCCTCTCGTGTAAATGAGCTATTCCTCCCTAGGTTTATCTTAGGGTTTCAAGCCATCAACCTCCCCTCTCTCTCTTCCTTTCCTCTCTCCTTCACAACTCCATCGAATCTGCAACGCTCCTTACAAGTTGATTAGTATTATTTGACAGTAGTGATCATGGCTGAAGATGTCATTAATAGAATGGTGAATATGAAGTTGACATCTGAAAAGGAAGAAAATATACAGGTCTCAGAAGAGAGTAGAACTGATGAGATCAATAGTTGTGTTAAGTTTGATAAGGATGTTTCTAAAGTGTAAACCTTTTAATCAGAAGGTAGCAAAAAATAATCTTCAAAAAGCATGGGGTCTAGACAATAAGCTGTAGATTTCTGAGGTGGGATCCAACCTTTTTCAATTTAAATTTCAATCTGAATATGAGCTGGACCGGGTTCTTAAAGGTGGGCCGTGGACCTTTGATAACCAACTCTTGATGCTTACTCATTGGAGAAAAGGGATGAGTGCAAATTATGTAGTCCGGGAGCATGCATCTTTATAGGTGCAGATATGGGGTGTGCCATTTGATATGATGTCCCCAAAGGTGGCAGTAGAGATAGGTAAGAAGATGCGAGAGGTAGAGGATGTAGAACATCGACGATGGACAGATAATCAAAAAAATCTCCTACGAGTAGTTGCTTTACCGATCTCAAAACCTCTTCGTAGGGGTGGCTTTCTGATGGGATTGAATGGGAATCGACATTGGGTTGATTACAAGTATGAAAGATTACCAGTCTTCTGCCATTATTGCGGTATCCTAGGGCATGACATCCGGCACTGCCCATTGCATTTTGCAGAATCCAAAAAAACTTCGTCAGTTGAATATCAGTATGGAAACTGGTTGAAAGTAGTAAATGGTCGAAGTAAATCTCCACCACGCCAGCGTAATGCTACTTCGTCAGGGGAGGCACCATTGGATAAAGATGATAATACAGTGGTAGGGAGCAGTGGGGTGCAAGCTGTGGAGGCGGTGGCTGCTAGAGTTTCATCCGTCAACGATAACCAATCTTCCCGTTATGGCAAGGGTGAAATGAATGGGATGGCCCACAAATTCAGGCGGAAATATTTTCGGTGTCATTATTAGAGGATCATGTGCCGTTATTAGTGCCAGGAGGAGATTCAGGTGCACTCCAAAGATGGGCCGAAAATAGATAATAAGGAATTGGGCGAGGTCAAGACACAACCCGATAGAATAAAAAGGACGTGGATAAGACTTAATAGAATGAAATTTGAGCCTTCAGAGGGGAATTCGACCACTAATATAACTAAGTTGGGTAAGAGACAAATGAGAGACATTTTGGAGGAGAACTGTGAGGCAGGGTCTACAACGTTACACCAGAAATGATCTTAAGTAAGGAGTGGAGATGGTTTTTCTGAGTCTTTATCGGCGGGGGTGGAGGATCACCCTTGCTGGAAGCCATGAAAATTCTAAGTTGGAACTGCCAAGGACTTGGGAACCCTTGGACAGTTCGAAACATTCGCAAGATCATAAAGGATTAAGCTCCCTCAATATGTTTTCTTATGGAAACCAGATTGGACAAAGAGAGTCTAAACCAATGGCGTAAGGAATTACTATATAAAAATAGATTTGTTGTTTAAAAACTAGGCCTGTGTGGCGGGCTCATGCTGATGTGGAAGGAAGACGTGAGCTTGGATGTTTTTAAGTATTTGGAGAATCAAGTTTCAGCGATGGTGACCGAGAGTGATGGCTTTCAGTGGGTGTTAATAGGATTTTACAGGTGGCCAGAGACACATGACCGATATAAATCATGGGCTCTTCTCACTCATATTTCTTCCCTGGTGGATGGAGCTTGGACGTGTATCGACGACTTCAACGAAATGTTAAGTTTGTCGAAAAAGCTCAGTCGCAGACCAACTCCTTCAAGGCAATTGGATGCTTTTCATGAAGCGTTGGAACATTACAATCTAGTTGATCTTGGGTTCATCGGCTATCAGTATACTTGGAACAACCAATGACCAGGGGATGCCAACACCAAGGAACGGCTGGACAGAGCGGTGGCAAATGAGGTTTGGAGGTCAAAATTTCCTAGAACAACTGTCACGCATATTATCTCCTATACATTGGACCATCTACCTCTAATACTTCAAAACCATGAATCACCAAAAATGTTAAGTAAGGGGCAACGTGGGTTCAAGTTTAAAGAAGCTTGGCTATTATGGGATGATTGTGAGACGGTAATCAAAGAAGCTTGGGAGATCAGCCAAATGGGTGAGTCGGCCTTGGAAACTGTCAAGAAGAAAATAAGTGGGTGTGCCTCGGAGTTGAAGGTATGGGGTGCCACAAAAACACAACCAGGTACGAAGGAGATAAAAGGCTTGCAAAAACGAATAGAGGAGTTAAATTGTGCCCCATCGTCACAATAGAATAGAGAGGAGTTTATTAAGGTCAGTAAGGAGCTGGATGAATGACTTAGAAGACAAGAAATATATTGGGCACAAAGATCACAGGTCAACTGGATTAAACATGGAGACAAAAACACTAAATTCTTTCACATGAAGGCATCCCAACGAAGACAAAGAAATCTCATCCAAGGAATAATGGACCCACAAGGCAGATGGCTAAAGGATTATGAAGAGGTGGCAGAAGTAGCTGTACAATACTTTAATGATATATTCTCTTTGGGCCCGTGTACCCGAGTTGATGAATGTTTAGAAGCAGTACCACAAAAGGTGACGCTTGACATGCAACAATTTCTGTCCATTGAGTTTAATGCAGATGAAATAAAAACAGCTTTGTTTCAAATGGGACCCACAAAGGCACCTGGACCAGATGGTATGTATGCCATTTTTTATCAGAAATTATGGTATATTGTTGGTGATACTGTTATGTCTATAGCTCTTGACTTTCTTAACTCTGGTCATATGTTACCTACTCTTAACCATACTCATATTGTTCTTATTCCAAAAGTAAAAAATCATGTTAAGATGTTTGATTTTAGACCTATTAGCCTTTGTAATGTTATTTACAAGATTATTGCAAAAGTGCTGGCTAACAAGTTAAAACAGGTTCTGCCCCAAATAATAGCCCCAGCTCAAAGTGCTTTTGTTCCAGGAAGATTGATTATAGATAATGTTCTAGTGGCATATGAAGCTTTACACACGATGCATGGTAGGAAAAAAGGTAAAACAGGGTCATTGGCTTTGAAGCTAGATGTGAGCAAAGCTTATAACAGGGTGGAATGGAACTTTTTATGGCAAATCATGCTTAAAATGGGTTTTCCTGGAGTCTGGATGGACAGGGTGAAGAGTTATGTTTCCTCTACCTCCCTTTCCATCTTGATTAATGGTAAACCCTATGGCATGATTAATCCTATTGGAGGACTCCAGTAGGGAGACCCTCTATCACCTTATCTATTTCTTTTATGTACAAAGGGTTTTACATCTCTTTTGCAAAAAGCAGAAAGGGCAATATCAACGATGTATCTATTTGCAAGAGTGCCCCCAAAAATCTCCCACCTCTTGTTTGCTGATGACTCACTTTTATTCTACCAAGCATCAGAAAGGGAGGCACAGGAAACCTTGAAGGTATTGAAACTATATGCAAAAGCATCAGATCAATGTCTTAATATGGAGAAGTCTTCTGTCTACTTTAGTAGTAATACCTCACATCAAAAAAGGGAGTTGATCAAGGCAGTGTTAGGGGTGAAGGAAGTGGAAAGATTTGAATCCTATCTAGATTTGCCAACATTGGTGGGACGAAGGAAATATCACAGCTTTTTGTTCCTTAAAGATAGAGTGTGGAAAAAGCTTCAAGGGTGGAAAAGGAAAACTTTATCAAGAGCAGGAAGTAAATTCTAAATTCCAACATATACTATGGGGGTATTTCAATTACCAATCAAGTTATATGAAGAACTCCAATCAATGTGTGCTCAGTATTGGTGGGGGTAGAGGGTTAATGAGAGGAAAATTCATTGGTTAAGTTGGGACAAACTGTCGAGGCCACAATCAGAAGGTGGAATGGGATTCAAGGACCTCTGACAATTTAATCTAGCAATGCTTACAAAACAAGGCTAGAGATTGATGCAAGATGAAGGGGCGTTGCTTTTTAAGTGCCTAAAAGCTCGATATTTCCCATGATGCCATTTTTTGGAGGCTTGTGATTCACCTACTAGCTCTTACACATGGAAAAGCATCATGGTTGCCAAACCAATTCTACAAAGGGGGTTCTGTTGGAGGGTTGGAAACGAGGAGGATATCCGAATTCTTAAGGACTCTTGGCTTTCAAACTCACCCACAAATAAAGTACTACACCAGGTCCAAAATATTGAGGAAGGGATGAAGGTAGCTGAGCTGATAGACCCAATTTATAGGTGGTGGGATAGAGACCTTATCTTGCGGAGTTTCTACAGAGTAGAGGTTGACGCCATCTTACGTATACCCCTTAACCACAGGTACACTTCAGACACATTGATGTGGATAGCTGAAAAATCTGGTGAATATTCAGTGAGGACGGGGTACCATATGGCACGAAGGTTGTCCAAGGAGCAAGATTGGGTTGAATGCTCTAAGGGTGCAGTGGGAGGAGGTGTGTGGAAAACTCTTTGGAAGCTAAAGGTGCCAAACAAAATCAAGGTCTTTGGTTGGCGAGCCCGCTGCAACATCTTGCCAACACGTGTAAACCTATTAAAGAAGAGGATAATGGAGGACAACAGATGTGAAGGTTGCAAGACTCAACCTGAAACTGGAGTTCATGCCTTGTGGAATTGCGGAGTGGCACAGGACATTTAGGTAGTTGTTCCGCACGTCTATAGAAGTGTTGTGAGGGTCATGATGATATGGTTCAGTTAATGGAAGATTTAATCACTAAACTGTCCACCAATGAGCTAGAGCTGTTTCTTGTCCAAGCTTGTTTCATATGGCACCAACGAAATGCTATGATCCGAGGGAAGAAGGTTCAGGGACCTAGAATCTTAAACAAAAGAGCTGAGGATTACTTGGAAGAGTACAGCTGAGCTCAAACCTGCTTATCCTCATACTCATCCATACAAAACCCGTGCAGGTGGAGAGCCCCACCATCATCTCGATTTAAACTTAATTTCGACGCTGCAATATTCAAGGAGGACGAAGCGACTAGAATGGGAGCTATTATACGTAATGACTAAGGAGAACTGATGGCATCATTATTAGCTAAAGGACCGCCAGTGACATGTAGTGAGGAAGCAGAGATTCTAGCCTGTCGTCGCGCCGTTGAGTTTGCTATGGAATGTGGTTTTTCGAAGCTGGTGGTTGAAGGTGATAATCAAATGGTCATGTCGGCGCTGGAGATGAGGAAAAGCCTTTCGTCTCGGGTGGGCCATATTTTGCAGGATGTGCTTTGTCTGCTCAATTGTCTTCGATGGTTGCAAGTACAATGTATAAGGAGGAGTGCAAATACAGTAGCCCATGCATTAGCTAGGCATGCCAAGAATGTAACACATGAACTTATCTGGATGGAGGATTCCCCTACCCCTGCAATTGAAGCATTGTATCTTGATTCCACTTCTATTTAATGAATTTTGAGGATGTTTTTCTCTTAATATATATATATGTGTGGAAGTCTTTTAGTAAAATGGTGGAGAAGTTATTAAGTTATGTTTCTTGATTAAGTCATAAATTGCACCGATACAATTCTGATTTGCATTAAAATTCTATCTATTTTTCAAATAAGAAAAGCATGTAAGAATGCTTTAGAAACATTATTCTCCTTCGTTTTTCACGACTTTCATGCCAATTTTGGGTTGTAAGTTGTAACCGATAAGATGTTTTGAATACACGATTCACCTTTAAAAAAAGCTAATAACAAAAAGCCTTTATAAAGACGAAAAATCCTCCCTTTTTTTTTTTTCATTTCTTGTGTGTGGATCGGATCGCATCTTTCTTCTTACACATTTATCATGCATGTTATGTTAATGAAAGCGTTTGAAGTGGGTTCTTCTTACTTTGTCTTGTATGGCCGCCATGTGAGTCGTGACCACTGCATAAACCGAAAATGATGTTGCACGTTACAACACTTTGCTAAAAAGTTTCCGAATTTACTTTTGACATTCGACCTTCTTCTTCTTTTTTGGTCGGTAGAAGTTCAAGCTACTTGTAAAATTAGCCCAAAGCAGATATTCTTGAAGTGGGCTTGCAATAATTTAGTTAGACTTGGGGCCTAACTCCATTATTTGTGAAACAAATTTGTTTCTTGCGTTTTGAATTTTTATCACCCAATGGTGCATCTGGATAATGGTTTTAAAAATCAGGACAGGGAACTGGATACCAATTCAGTCTGGTAAAAATGCCCAAAATTGGTGAAAACCGAGTTAAACTGGGAACTTGGGGCAAAAACGGTTTTATCCCCAATCTGATTTTTAAAACCATAATCTAGATAGTAAGATTTGAGTATGTAAAATCTAAATATTTTATTTGGATGGTCTTAAAAGATAATGAATTTGGATTTTGATGAAATCCACCAAGGACCTTTAAAATCTTTGGATTTGAAATTTTAGGCAATTCAAATTTATTGATTTAAAATCCAAATTCAAGTTTCCAAATACAACTTAAGATAATTTCAATATAAAAAAAAATAAAAAAAGCTGAAAAATAAAAAAAGAAGAAGAAGATAACACAACCCTAACTTAACCCAAACAAAATCTCGTGTTGTTACTTACAATCTATTAGGGAGAAGGGAAATAAATGGAATGGAGGGGGTTAAAATGGATTTTTTTAGGAATACTTTATCTACTCATTTGTTTGGAAATTTAGTAGAAACGAATGAAATGATAGTGAGGGAATACTCATTCTATTCCATTCCTTTATGAGCATTCTTCCCAACTCATTTTTTGTTAAGAAATGAATATGATATACATATGTAAGTCTAAATATTAACAACCTTTTTCATATATGTAGTAGGTGGAATCTGACTTCAAAAAAAAGTCGCAAAATGATTTATGCTTGTGTGCAAGTTTTTCTTTTTTATAATAGATACAATAGAATTTCAGTTTATAGAATCCATTTAATAATAATTGTTCTTTATTATAAGACCTAAACAACAATTAGTTTTTTCTTTTTTATGTAAATAGAGTTCAAATTTCATATTTCTTGTTTGACGACAAAAAACCTTACCAATGAACAAACTAAAACCTATAATTGGTCTCAAATATTTGTTTGCATGTGTGTTTGTTACTTACATTTTTTTTTTCACCTTGACATTAAATCCTGACTACGACAACTGCATAATATATATTTTAGCAATATGTATAGAATGTTTCCCATATTTTTTAAGACTACTGCATCCTTATTATTAGAAAGAAATATTGATTTTTTTTAATTAAAAAAGAAAGGGCATCCCTCTTGACTTGATAATCAAAATAAGCAGTGAATCAGATTTACATACAATGGATATGTATGGTTGATTAAGCATTTAAGCAGTCGGATATTCTGAAACAGTCATCTCTCGAATCCTGTGGTCTGTTGCTGTGGTCGGTCACGCACGCCTAATGGTTCCAAAACTTCTGGACGTCCAAATCATTACTATTTCTATAAAAAATGAAACATAGGGATCACATTTCATGAGGTATATATATTTTGATCACTTTGGGATATCCATTTTTGGTTTTTTTTTTTTTATCACATAATTAATTATGATGAAATTTAAATGTAAACCAGTCATCCAGAAAGGAAATAAAATTCACAGTGTCTTCGTAAGTCAACATTATTCTTGGCAGACACGAAAATACAGAGCCACGTATAAGATTCTCCATTGCATACCATATATTATATTTAGTATTTATGATTGGAGAGAAAGTGGGATTTGTTTTCTATAAAACTTTTGAGTGTTTTGTGGGTTTGTAGTTTACTTGGAAGACTTGGAGAGACCATTGACGTTAGTTTAAGCTTATCAAATGTGATCTTAGTGCATAAATGTGGAGACACCTACTGATGCTGAAAGACTTGACTAAACCACTAATCTTCTTATCTTTTATCAAACATACCCTTAACGCGTGATTTAGAGGAGGAGATAGGCAACTCATACAACTTTAAGTCCATGAGCTGAGGACATTCCTTTGAATATCATATATACCTCATTTACCAACGAAGGTTGGCCTAAGTGTTTTTCTCTGCTTCTCCAAAAAAAAAAAAGGTTGGCCTAAGTGGAAGGGGCTCTAGTCGCTTAAGCAAGTGGTCTCAGTTTCGAGCCCTTGAGGATGCAGCAAACTTTCTTGGGAGAGGTCTTTGCTTTGGCACCCGACAGTACCTCGAAGGATTAGTTCTAGGATAAAAACCTGGGGACACCTTGGGAAACCAAAAATATATATACCTCATTTTGTGGCAGATGGGTCCACTATTTTCTATCATTGTACCTAGCTTCTTCTTCTTCTTAAGCAAAATTCATTGTATAGTTCTGCCAAACTAAAAACTCTTATCAAATTACATGATGGATTGTGTTGCGTTATTGCTTGATAGCATGTACTTTGAAACAAGGATTATTACCTTGGAAGAAAAAGCTAAAATTATTGAAAATTTCACTACGCATTACTTACAAATTAATATGACGATAAATATAATTAGTGAACTTCAATAATTTATAAATAAATTTTTGCATTATTATTTTGTAGTTAGTGACACATTAGTTTATAAATTCTATATATTTAAATTTGTAATATATTTAACTCACTCTAATAGTTTATAAATTCTATATATTTAAATTTGTAATATATTTAACTCACTCTAATTTGAATTTTTTTTCCATTCTCAGATGAGAATCAAAGTGACTCATCCAAAGAAACCTTTTTTTTTTTTTTTTTGAAAAGATCCAAAGAAACCTATAATTTTACATAAATTATAGAATCACTTATTCAAACCGTTTATTTAAGTCTATAAAAAGTGAAGGATGATATTTTGGGAGTTATTTATTTATTTATTTATTTATTTATTTTGTTGATAGGAAGAGTTTTTGTTTTTTTTATAATTCACTTTATGTGAACAAATAATGTGCCACGTTTTATGAGTACAAACCTTATATTTATTCTTTAGTGAAAAAGCATTTACTTTGTTACTATTCCGGATATACTCTTACATAAGGGCTATCAACTTCCATGGCTAGGTCCCATTTTAAGATTCTCTTTCCTTTCCTTTACCTGCTATTTACCTAGCATAGTCAATTTGTATTGATCGATTTGACTCCATATTATGTTACCTGTTATTTACATTATACACCGTACTAATGATTTACATTGCATAATATTTAGCAAAAAGAAAAAGATGATTTGCACTCCTATATTCTTTGACCAAGTTGGATTGGTATGTATTAATCACTTCAATTCCTGCCTAGATCCTAATTCAACAGTACGTCGTCCAGTCAACAAGTAGAATTCTATATAACCAGAATTTTCATTCCCAGTCCCACTTCGAGAGGTCATACTTTTAGTTTTACCAATGACAACATTTCTGGTACACGCTAATTGTCCTTGCGGGGTACCTTAAAAATGTATCGTACTTTGGTCTTTTTCTCTTGAAGCATAATGGTGGCAGGTAATAGATCTTGTTGCGAGCTCGCAATCTTACCCAAAAATATGTTACATTGTCCATATAAACATATTATTTCCCAAGAAAATCAGACCTTTCTAGTATGAATTCATGTTGCCATTTGGACCAATATAATTCTTAGGAAAGAACACTTCGAGGAACATTCTAGTTTCCTTCTAGAGCAGCTCATTCTCGATGTATCCCTTTTGAACTAGTTAAGTTCTTTAATTATGCTGTTTTCAAACCCAAAAAAAAATCAGAAGTTTCTCTTAATTTTCTGCTTGAAATTTTTATGTTTACTTTCCTAAATAGTTTTTATAAAGAGTAATGTATTGTATACCACAAAACTTTAATAAATTCTTGAAAATTGAGGTTTTTTTTTCTTTACCCGTTATGCTGTTTTTGTATACATTTTCATTATGAGATAAAAAAATGAAACATATTAGTTATGTAGCCTTATTTGGAATTCATGTTTCAAAGACTCAAGTTCCAAAAAAGTAACTCAAGTCTCTAAGACTTAAATTTCATGGAAGTTCTTCTTATTGGAACTCGAGTCTCAAAAACTCAAGTTCCAAATGAGTCTACATAACAAGTATATTTTTCTTTCAATCAAATAACAAAAAGTTTCTAAAAACAGCATAATGGGCTAAAAAAACCCTAAAAATTGCTTCCATGCTTTAAAAATATAAAAATGACTATATTATTCCTATTGGATTTAAACCAAAGAAATTTTAGTTTTCCCAATTAATTGCCTCAAATTTATAATAACTTCTCATTTGATTTGAATGGTGGGAGAGACCTGTTAGTGCATGGGTGGTTCAAATTGATTTTAGATGGGTCTTCTCTAGGTAATTTGGGCAAAACTGGAAGTGGGGGTGTAATTAGAGATGGTGTGGCTAATATATATATATATATATATACACACACACACTTTTGTAAGAATAGACTTATATAAACTTGAAATTGGATTGTGTATGTTTGTAAATATGTTCCTATGATATAGATAAATAAAGAATAAGTTAATGAAATAGCTCATAAACAAGCTTGAGCTTGTTATAAGAAAAAAAAAAACTACGCTTATACATGTAATAAAACTAAACTTATAATATCTACTCTGCTTAGCTAGTTACAGCTCTCATTCTTTAACTCAAGATATATATATATATATATATATATATATATATATATATATATATATATATATGAACTTAATAATTTATATCAATATTTCAATTCCACATAAATAGGGGATGAGAAATCGGAGAGAATCAAGATCTGGCACAGGCAGTGTCAGGAATGAAGCGGGCCAACCTGGCCTGGCTCAGAGCAGAGAGATATACTATGGTTGGCACCGCCTGTACTTAAAAGTTAACAGGTCATGAAGTAATCATAAGATGCTGTACTCTGTATCTGAATTTAGTGCGTGATAAAAGGAGTCAACCATGAACCAATAGAGAGAGAGAGAGTTTCTATAAAATATAGTGGCCAGTAGTTTAATTTGAGTGATATATATTGGTGGATAATATTAAGCATAGGGAATGGGATATGTAGTGAATAGAGCATATTATGTTGGAGATGAACCAGAGTGCGCACCACTGGCCAATGGCAGATGAGCAATATAATGCCTTCGAAATATACAACTAGGACACCAAACAAAAAGCAAAGCAATAACACTAGGGTATGGTCCCAATTACACACCACCTTTAGTTACTAAACTCCATTCCTTGTACACTTTTGAAATCTCTCAAATCTTTGGCATGATAGGGACAAGTCCACCTTATGCCCAGCCCAGCTCTCCCTTTTACTAAGATATGAGAATCCTAATTATATTACTTGCTTTTGAGATTTTCCACCCTTTTTATTCTACCTTCCTGTTAACTTGGTACTTGTCAATGCCTTCATATACCTGCCATAACAAAAATCTTCATAATCTTTTGAATTTGGGCCATTAAACGTGGCACTTTTTGACTTTGATCAATTTCATTTTGTTTGCTAGAACATGGAAAAAGTACATAGGTATCATTGTAAGGTCGGTTGAAGGTCATAATTATACATGGCTTCAAGTTTGTCCATGACTTGAAAATCACTATCTTCACCTGCTAACTGCTAAGTCATCATGAATAAGAATTTCACATGACCAATAACTTTCATTACCTAATTGCAACTGCTATTATGTTTATAATCTCACCAAAATCCTAATCCCTAAGCATTTCCAATAAGTTTCTTTGTTAGCAAGGGTATCTCGTGAGACCGCTCTCTCATAGCATATAGGATCCATACATATTTTAAAAGAGGTTTTATGAGACCATTTCATAAGATACTTTTTTTATTAGAAGGCATACTGCACCAATATATTCCTCCAACTGTCCTAATCTTGTAAAAATTATGTCTTTGAAAGAGAAACATGTTTTGTGATCATTTGAGACATCTTCATGAAAAACAATTATCATCATTGTAAACTTCTCACTTCTTATTTATTTGAGTTGGTCACTTCGAAGACACCCGGATGGTGGGCTCAATAAATTTGAAAAGACACGTTGCAAACCCAAAGATCTCAAGCTCCATCACACATATTAGTTGTCCATAGGGTTTTCAATGTATTTCATGCGCAACAAGTAGAATAGTTTGCTTAAAACTGGGACACCACTTCCTTATATAAAAAGTTATGATTTTTGTTAGACAAACTAAATGAAACTAGACTCTCTCTCTCTCTCTCTCTCTCTCTCTCTCTCTCTCTCTCTCTCTCTCTCTCTCTCTCTCTCTCTCTCTCTCTCTCTCTCTCTCAAAAGGATTTGTATTTCCACTCAATACTATATAAGGGTCTTAGGTTTCAGTAGTGTGTAAAACATTGTTGCTACAATTGGAAATAGAAAATTACTTTTTGGGAGTCAAAGCAAAAATATTAGAATTCAAGAATAAAAAATATACTAAGTGTTCGTTTGTTCCTAGTGTTAGGTTCTAAAAAATTGGGAACTAATGTATTAGAACTTTAATATGTATATGTTGGCAAACCATGATCAGAACATTTAGTCTAGATTTAGGCTGCTCAAAGTATGTGTTTATGTAAAGTTGGAATCGAGTAATTGTAAGAAATTACTATTCAATTTCTTCAAGGCTCAATCGATCAAAAATTAGACTCGATCGATCGAAACCTATTTGAAGTATAGGGTTTTATGCTTTATGTCTCATATAAATAGAAAAACTCTAGCCACGTTTTAGAGGTTGTTGTTACTGTGTGTGTGAATTTCTTGTGAGATCTAGAGGTATTTACCTTCAGACACACTTAGGGTTATCAAGATCAAGATTGATGTCGAGAGCTTGGTAATTGTTTCAGTTGCTGTTTCAAGAGCTTAAAGAAAAACAAGTGGTATACTTGTGGATGCTGTGGATCTGAGAAAGAAGTAGTTCGTGGACTCGAAGCTGTCACGTGGTCGTGGTAGTAAGTTTTCTACTCAAGATAGTAATAGGATGTTAGTGGTCTAAGTCGCTATTGTAAAATTTCAATTCTTTCATTGTGGATCCTGTTTTACTTTAAGGATAGTTAGGTTAAATCCTTCCAAGGTTTTTTACCAGTTTGATTTTCTTGAATTATCATATCGTGTGTTATTTACTTTTCTGCACTCTTTACATGATATGATTTGTTTGCGTTAACCTAGATCTAAATAATTTATCTAAATATTCACTTGGCTAAATAACTAGATTAATCAACTGGTGTTTTAAGGGGTCTAAAACGTACACCTAGCTTATTTGATTAGCTTTTAGCTTTTATATATAGATTTGTAAAATGCCACTTTGTCAAAATGAAGGTATATTTTAATACATTTTTAGCAAAAAGTTAAATAAGTTAATGTCAAACGCACACTAAACTTAATGACACAAACTAAAAACAAAATATTTTAACAATACACTCAAGTGCTTTTTCTACTACCAAATCAATATCTTTACCTAAAATTAATATCCATTTAGTGTTAACAAAACATAAACAAAGGAAAGACATAAAACAATTAATTCTTAATACATCTGAAATCATTAATTTAAATTGAAACTCTGAAGATTTTTTAAATCCCAAAAACAATCTAAGATTGATTATGCACTAAAATTTTCTAGTAATTTCTATTTTAATACACAAAATGAAATAGCCCTCTAAAAAGGGGGGGTGGGGGGGACATCTCGCTTCTTCTTGCAAAGCCTAATTTTGAAAATATTTATTGGTAAAAAATACTCTTTTCATAATTGTAGTAAAAACTGGAAGAGTAAACCCAAGTATATTCAATTTATAAAAAAAAAAAGTTGGTAAAGTGCTGATTATCTAATCTTTACCCAAACGTTTGGCATATATAATTCAAGAAAAAAAAATGATGATATATAACCATATACACACCTCGGATTTGAAGAAAAAATCTAATATGCTATATATTGTTAATGAAAATATCAGTTTAGACATTAGACACCATATTAATTATGCAGTGGATTAATTGGTAATTAATTGATAAATATTTATCAAAAAATCAAATTTTGTGATCAAAATTATGGTGATTTGAACCACAAAATCAGCAAGTCACTAAAGTTGTAAAGCAAGATAATCACATGTACCCCAAATAAGACAATCTACTATAAAATAAAGACTTCACAATCTAGAAACTTTGTTACTTAGATTCGACATCTAGTAGATAAACTCATTGCTGCAACCCTCAACAGCTTCAAAAAGTCTAAATTCTTGTCAATGGACCCCTAACGATCAATCCATGTTGATGATCGAAACCTTTGGGCAAATCTAAGGACCCATTTTAAAGGTTTGATCACCACAATGACACACTAGGTTGGTGGACTCTGTGGTTTCAATCTTGATCACCTATTATAAGGTAGCAACTCTGCTGTAAATATCATTCTTCTAAACTCACAAGTTGAATAGATTAGTTTAGAATATCTCTTTGTACTATGTACAGCTACAACGTTTCTTAACCTTCTGAAGTTGAGTTTATAATATTACTTTTATATGTTATGTAAGTAGGGTACAAAAACCAAGGCAACCATCTTTAATTAAAAACATATCAAAGTTTGTGTTCATGAGTTTTTAATGATCAAGCCACAATAGAATAAATATCCAAAATCCTCTTTTAATAGATCGAGAAGCGACGATCACCTATCGAAACTTGATGATCGAATGATAGTCGAAATCCTAATAGAATGTCTTCTTTGAGCTACACATCTTCATACTTTGATCTTGAATATTGAGCAACACATTGTAGACTCTAATTATTAGATTGTCATGGAATTTGTCAATTTAAAACCTAAAAATTAAAAATAAAAATAAAAAAGAGGAAGCGCACAATTACAATCTCCCTCATCAATGGTCATAAAATGTTGCTGGAAGCACAAAAAATATTAAGCACCATCACAGACCAAAATCCATGACTAAATCGCAACTAAGATCTACCAAAAATTTTGCTACTTGCATTACTACACAAATCAATTCCATCTCTCCAAAACCCCCCACATATCCCATAAATAAATAAAAAACCCACATAGGCCATGTTGCCACCACCTTATAAGAGTTGTTGGTGTTTTAGAGAGAAATGAAGAGAAATAGACGGGAGTAAATTGGTGATATATCTCATGTGTCGAGCACAATCCTATATGCTAATGCCAAAAATCGTCAATGAGTCGAATAGTCCTCACGTGCCCTTGGTAACTTGCGCAACACAAATAAAAAGAAAACCTTGCAAAGAGTACCGGTGTGGTACCGGCCAAAAACCCTCTGAAGGTTAAGTTAGAAATGAGAATTTTCTATCACTCGAGACTGTCAAAGCTAGGGTATCATTCTGCGTACCTTGATTTGTGAGGATATTGAGGTTTTTATAGTAGTGTAGAGCTGACCTTAGTTTCTTGGTGGAGAGGGTATTTCCTTGTAGAGAAGGTCCTTTTCCGTATTCTATATTATGGGATCCTTTCCTTGTAAGGATTCCTTTAATTACAGTTGAACATAGAATGCAAGACATTTCCATATAAGGTTCCTTGGAGACTACTCAGGCCACGTAGGTGCCAAGTGGCTTTGCCATTTGTCTTCGTCGAGTCCATCCGCCTTAAAGAGTCCGTCCACTTTAAAGAGTCCATCCATTTCTCTACCTTCCGTTGAAGACATGATTCCGTCTATCACTTATTCGGCTATTAGACTATCCAGACCGTCTCTCTTGGCAACACCGACGGCTTATTATTAACTTTGTAAATTGAATCCGTCTGCTTTGGGATTTATCCCTATCAACTGCCCCCTCACTCCACGGGTCCGTCACTAGGTATCTCAGACGGATGCGTGGGGTGACAGTTTCACTTATGTCTTAGGGAGCCGTGTTTTGATTGACAGGTTGGTTGAGAGTCATAAATGTAGAGGGACATGTGGAAAAATTTTAGTGGCTGGTTACTCGGATCAAAGCATCGCTTCGTCTTCCGCGCCGTTTTCCCTATATATATGTCGTCTCTCTCCTTCATTTCTACTTTTCGCAACCATTTCCTAGTGTCAGAGTGCCACCGTTGTCCTTAGGAATTTGTCAGTCCATCACCTCAGCGCGTCCGCTCACCACACCACTTCCGTCCCTTTCTTGCGTCGTACACTTGTAAGCGCTCTCCCTCCCGTACTCATGCATTTTCTATTTTCTTTTTTAAGTGTTATATGCCCGTCGAGTATATAGACTTGTAGAGTCTTAGGAGTTTATCTGTCACTTGTAACTGTAATAGATTTCTAGTGAAGCGTCGAGTGAACAATCGTGTGTCCACGAAGGAGCGGGCTACGATGAGGTGTATCCGTCAAGGCAAGAAGACCCCGACGCCTCTTATTCTGAAAGAGTTCCGTCTGCCAACTCACCTTCTAAGGAAGATGATGAGGATGAGGACGTGAAAGGGTCAAAGAGTGATACAAGTGGAGACTTAGACGGCAAGGAGAACGTTGAAAACGTTGAGTCTTCTATTAACTCCGTCGTTGGCCCTGACAGTCTTAGGAAGTTCATTCTCCCCATTATGTGGATGGTCAATGATTTCAACTCGACCATTAAAAGAAAACACTTCGATAGAGATATCAGATTCCTGACGACATCCCCATCCATCTACCCTTTAAGTTTGAGAAGTACTACTACCATGGTCCTGAGGACGTCAGGGTGTATAAGCAAATGTTCAAGGCAGGGTTCAGACTGCCTTTGAGTGCTCTCCACTGTCGCTTACTTCAATACTTAGGACTAGCCGTCACTTAGATTGCTCCGAATGCTTAGAGAATCTTCCTTGGTGCAGAGGTGCTATACGGGGTTCTAAGCGAAGGGAGATGTCAACTAACCATGGAGGATTTCTTCCATTGTTACCTTCCCTCTGAGATTGTCAAGTCTAGGGGGATTTATAACTTTCTGCTGAGGAATCCATCGCTTAGGCTAGTGTACGAGACACCTGATTCTAACCGGAACTAGAAGAATTAGTATTTCTTCATCCAAGGAGACAACTGGGTGTGTCCCACTGATGAACTAGAGAACATGCCCCTTGTTGATAAAACTTGGGGCATATTACCTCCATCCAATAGGCGTCCGTTTGCTTAAGTCTTGCTCATTTATTTGTTTTTTTCCATTTTGCTTGTTAGTTTAACCACCTCTTATTGTAGCTTAGGACTGTCCAGAGGATAGTCTTTAACAGTGGAGCTTTTTGGAGAAGATCTTTAAAATTTCACTAAAAGAGAGGACGTGGAAGAAGCTCGTCACCTTGGACACCTTGTGCTGGTACTGTGAGGGTCCCGAGCCTACAACCATTGCACGCTATTACAATTCACAAGCACACCAACGTGAGTTTGTCACCTATTCTTTAATTTATTTTTTTTATAGCAATTCCTGTCTAACTCTTTCTTTCCGTCCACTTTTTTGCAGAAATGGGGGACGGTAAGAGAATGGCTTTCATTCACCAACAAGACGCCGTGTAGGCAAAGAAAAAGCTGGAAGAAGGCGTGCCCCCAAGCGGAGGGACAGGTCCCTTAAAGCAGTTCATAAAAAGGAAAATGACGGAAAAGGTTGACCGTCCTGTAAAGTAGCCAAAGGTTGATCGTCCAACCATCGGGGAGACGCCTCCGACTGCTAAGCTGCCTCCTCCACCCCATCATGGAAAAGGGAAGGGTTTAATGACGGTTAAAGGTTCCGTCGCTGAGCAGCACCCCCCTCCTCCGCGAAGATTTGCGGTATGCCATTAGTCAACTCTCGTCCATTATTAAGGACGATGATTATAAAGACTTAGGCAACCATTCAATTGAAGCCATAGGGGAGACGGGCTTCTTCATTTTGGCACAGGTGTGTAATCGTCCTCCTTCTTTTTTGTCTCTTTGTTACCCGCCCTTCTAACCTTGTCTTGGTGTTTTGTAGGGGGTACTAATGATGAAGGGCCAAATGGACCATTGCATGGCTTGAGAAGGGTTGCTTAGTAGTCTGAAAGTGAGGGTTAAGGCCGCGGAGGCGAGGCTGCATGAGCTCAAGGCTTGGAGAGAGGTGCAGATCAAGAAGCTTGACCTGACAAAGAAAGCTCTGGAGGAGTTGGAGAGACAAACGGAGGTGCTGAAAAACGTGCTTAAAGATAAGAAGGGAGAGATCTCCTCATTAAGGAAGAAAGTTCTTCAACCCAAAGAGGACGGAAAGACAGAGTTTTGTAACTCCAATGGCTTCCTTTACAAGCTCAACAGTTGTTATGTCGACGACTTCAACAAGTGCCTCCGTTAGGTCAAGGCCTTCTTCCTCGATCTGGACTTGTCTCAGATTTCTATTGACGTCGTGGCCCAAACCCCAACCAGATCCGTCGAGCCTGAAGGTATCGATAAGCTGCTCGAGGCTGTCCCAACTCTCAACGATCAAGGTGACGGGGACGCTACTCTTCAAGATGAATAGGTTAAATCCATCGAGGATGAGAACTATCCTCTTGAAGAGGTGAAGACGGCTGATCTTGAGAAGATCGTGGATGAGGAGGCCACCGTCGACCAACCTTAGGTTTTGAAGCTTTATTGTTTCTTTTTTTTTTTTTAAGCCTTAAGAGAACAATATTTATGTAATTTTCAATGTCGCCCACTTTTTTGGGTTTTGTATGTAAACATTTGCCTTCCATAGGCTTTTATTCATTATCCTTTTCATATCCATCGATTGTTTGAACATGCTTTTGTCTATATATTTCAATGGATTTCTTCGTCCATGTTAAGGTTAGGTGGGACCAAACACACCTGATCATCTGTCTATGAACTTAACAAACTTTGGGTGTTGGTTTACATCCGTCCACTGGTTGGTCTTATAACGTGAGTTGGAGTCCATTCACCATATGGACTTGGCAACTTTTTTAAACATCAATCGTACCTGTCCATTATACAGGCTGAACAGTTTAAAGGCATCCGTCTACTCATGGAGTCATCCACTCAAGGACTTGTGTAGTCTTCAAGGCATCCCTTAGGTTGCACCCGCCCATTAATGGACTTACTAATATCAAGGTACTTCTTAAGATTTCCTTGTATCCGTCCACTCACAGACTTGCATAAATTCAATGTATCCCTTGGGATGTATCCATCCATCCATGGACTCAAGTAAATTTTAAGGCGTCCCTTATACGCATCCGTCCACTTATGGATGTTAATGAATTTCAAGTCATCCCTTGGGATGCACCTGTCTACTTACGGAAAAATTTTGAGCCGTCCCTTTAGGATGCGTCTATCCACTTTAAGGACTTTAATAGATTTCAAGGCATCCCTTGGGATGCACCCGTCTACTTACAAACAAATTTTGAGCCGTCTTTTTGGGATGCGTCTGTCCACTTATCGACTTATATAGATTTTAAAGCACCCTTTCGTGATGCGTCCGTCAACTTATGGACTTTAATAAATGTTAAGCTATCCTTTAGGATGCGTCCGTCCTCTTGAGGACTTAGTCGTAGATGCAGTTTTGTAGAGATGTATATATACACATGACATATCTGAATAACTCCTCTTATTAAGGTGAATACATGCATAAAAAATTTTCCTTGAAAGAATGAAAAACGACCCTTTAGGCTTAAAAAGTACTGTAGATAATAAAAAACTAGAAAGAGATAAACTAGAAATGAGGAGTAGTAGTCTATATGCCATCGTCTACTGGTAGTATTTTTTTAGGTGCTCGGTGTTCCATGGATAATGCAACTTTTGTCAGTCGAGTGTCTCCAGGTGATAGGTGCCCTTCCTCTGCCACGAAGTGATTCTGTACAATCCTTCCCAATTGGGTCCTAGCTTTCCTTAGGAGGGATCTCTTGTAGCGCCCGTTACCTTTCTCAGGTTAAGGTCTCCAACTTGAAAGTCCCTATATTTGACTCTGGAATTGTAATGTTTGGCTATGAGGTCCTGGTATCATGCTAACCTTTGTTCAGCTGTTACCCTGACCTCGTCCACTAGGTCTAGTTGTAGGCGCACAGCTTCGTCGTTCCTTCTCTCATCATGATTCTCCACCCTGTAGCTTATGAGCCCGACCTCGGTAGGGAAAACGACCTCGTCCTATATGCCCATAGTACACTTGGCAACTTATTTGGCCATATACCCTTTGCCCCTTCAAGCCGAGTCTTGATAATTTTTAGCAAGGATCGGTTTGTGACCTCAACTTGTCCGTTGGCCTGAGGGTGGACGGGTGAGGAGTAGTGATTCTTAATCCCCAGCTGTGAGCAAAAATCCCTAAATGACTCATTATCGAACTACTTCCCATTGTCTGAGACCAATACTCGAGGGATCCTGTACCTGCAGATGATGTTTCTCCAGACAAAGCTTCGTATGTTCTTCTTTGTGATGGTGGCCAACGCTTCAGCTTCTACTCATTTGGTAAAGAAATCTATCCCGACCACTAGAAACTTCAGTTGTCTTGTCGCCGTTGAAAATGGGCACATGATGTCTAACCCACATTGAGCAAAGGGCCACGGAGCTGCCATCAGAGTGAGCTTTTCCGTTGGCTTTCTGATGATGTTCTGAACCTCTAACACTTATCGCAAGCTTTGACATAGGCTTGGGCATCCTTCTGTATGGTAAGCCAATAGTATCTTGCCTGATTCAGCTTGTGCACTAGAGATCGTAACCTCGAATGGTTCCCACAGATGCCTTCGTGAACTTCCCTCATGACATAATCTGCTTTCTTAGGACTTAGGCATCTTAGATACGGTCGGGAGAAGCCTCTTTTGTATAAGACATCCTTTATCAGGACGAATCGTGCCGCCTGAACCTTCAGCTTCCTTGCGGCCTCCTTACCGTCAAGTAGGGTGCCATCTTTTAAGTATGAAATTATTGGTGTGGCCTAGTTACTGACCGAGCCTATTTCCTGCACATCGACACCATCTATCAAAGGCGAAATTTGAACAAAACAATTATTGGGGATGAGTATGTGTTTTGCTGATGCAACCTTAGCAAGACGGTTGGCTTGCTCATTCTCTTCCCTTGGGATTTGAACAAACTTGGCCTGAAGGTCGCCCACCCGTTTCCTTACTTGCTCTAGGTATTTCTTCATCCATTCACCTTTGCATTTGTAGTCATCGTTCACCTAACTTGTGACCACCTGAGAATCACAATAAAGCGTCATATTTGTGGCCCTTGTTGCTTTGGCAAGATCAAGCCCTACCACTAAAGTTTCATACTCTGCGTCATTGTTGGTCATAAAGAAGTCAAGACAAACCATGCACTCGATCTCGTCCCCTTCGGGAGAGTGGAGTACTATACCTACTCCGCTAGCCTGCTTGTTGGATGATCCGTCCATGTGGATGCTCCATTGAGGATGCTTTTCTGCCCCCTAGCCTTCCATATTGGTGAATTCTACGATGAAGTCAACAACTACTTGTCCCTTTATTGCAGTGCGCGGATGGTATTATAGATCAAATTCACTTTAACTCGATTGCCCATAGCGCCATCCGTCCAACAGCTTCAGGATTACTCATTGCTCTTCGTAGAGGTTTGTCTGTCAGAATGACCGTAGTGTGGGCCTAGAAATACGGTTTGAGCTTACGAGTTATGGTCACCAAGGCGAAGGCTAGCTTCTCCATTGGGGGGTACTTTTCCTCTACGCCTTAAAGTGCTCAGCTAGTGTAGTATATGGGCTTCTACACCCTGTCTTCTTCTCTAACTAAGGCTGCACTGATGGCAACTAGGAGACAGCTAGGTAGAGAAATAGCTCTTCCCCTAGTTTGGAAAGACTTAGCAACGGTGGAGACGGCCAGGTATGCTTTTAGGTCATCCAATGCTTGTTGACACTTAGCCATCCACTCAAAGGACTTCTTTAACGTGCAAAAGAAAGGCAGGCATTTGTCCATTGCCTTTGACACGAACCTGTTCAGTGCCGCTACCTTACCGTTGAAGCTCTGCATTTCTTTTATATTCCTAGGTGGTGCCATCTCCATTATGACTGGGATCTTGTAGGGGTTGACTTCGATGCCTCTTTGAGACACCATGAACCCTAGGAATTTTCCAGCCGTTACCCCAAATGTGCATTTGCTTGGATTGAGCTTCATGTTATAAGAGCGGAGGGTATTGAAGGTCTCCTTGAGGTCGTCCAGATGGTTGTCCTTCCGTCAACATTTCACTAGCATGTCGTCCACTTAGACTTGGACATTCCTCCCAATCTGATGTGCAAACATTTTGTTCATAAGCCTTTGACACATTGCGCCCACTTTTTTGAGACCAAACGGCATCACGTTATAACAAAAAAGGTCTTGGCTGGTGATGAATGAAGTTTTCTCATGATCAGCCTCGTCCAGCTTGATTTGGTTGTAACTAGAAAAAGCATCCATGAAGCTCAGCAACTGGTATCTTGTTGTTAAGTCCACCAATACGTCGATCCGCGGGAGTGGGTAGCTATCTTTGGGGCACGCATTGTTTAGGTCCGTGAAGTCTACACACATCCTCCACTTTCCATTGGCTTTCTTGACCATCACCACATTGGCCAGCCAATCAAGATAGTACACTTCCCTGATGAACTCTGCATCCTGTAATTTGCGGACTTCTTCCACTATGGCCCTGTCTCGGTCTCGGCACTGGCGAGAGTGCCGATCCTGGTCGTCCGCTCAGGTCTGGAGTTATCGAGAAGTATCTCTTCTAACCCCTTAACGGGCTCTACAACCATCCATTGCTCTTCTATGCTCATAGTCTATAAGTGGTTGTCCATCTCCAACATCGCTATGTAGCACTCGCGTGCTGTGACCTGGTCTCCATACACCTTTCCTACTCCATACTCGGTTGGAAATTTAATCATCAGGTGATAGGTTAAAGTAATGGCCGTCCACGAATTGAGGGCAGGTCGGCCCAATATGGCATTGTAAGCAGAAGAACAGTCTACGACAAGGAATGTGACATCCTTGGTAATCTATTGAGGGTAATCACTGACCGTCACGGGTAAGGTAACTGCACCGAGGGTGTATACTTTCGTTCCTCCAAACCCGACAAGCGGCGCATTGGTCGGTACGAGTCGTTCTCTCTAAATTCTCATCTATTGGAATCCAGGGTAATAAAGGATATTAGTAGAGCTCCCATTATCAACCAGGACCTGGTGAATGTTGTAATCCCTTACCCGTATGCCAACAACAAGTGCATCATCGTGGGGGTGGTGGAGACGTCGAGCATCTTCCTCTAAGAACCTAACTATAAGGTTGTCGACCCGTGCAATCTTTGGAATGAAACCCGTCAGCTGGACGTTCTAAACCATCCTAAGGTAGGTTTTGTGGGCTTTCCTAGACGAGCCAGATGTCGCGGTGCCCCCTACAATGATTCTTATGTCCCCTAAAGGTGGCCTGGGGAGCTCGTCTTCCCTTCTACCAACCTCTTCCTATGGTGGGTCTGTCCTTTCCTTGCTGACAAACCGTTGTAGTTTCTCCTATCTGATGAGGGCCTCGATCTGCTGCTTCAAGTCATAGCATTCAGATGTGTCGTGACCGTGATCACAATGAAAACGACAATACTTGTTTTTGGACCTCTTACTTGAATCTCCCTTTAACTTGCCCGGCCATGTCAAGGTTGTATCACCCTTGATTTGCATCAGGACCTGACCGATTGGGGCAGTCAATGGGGTGAAATTTCAAAACCTTCCAGCGGGTGGCTTGGAGCACCTATTTTCCCGTAGGTCTCCTGTTCTAGAGGTCTTCCGTCCTCTCTCTTGCCACGCATCTTCTTGTCTGACCCTCTTCTTAGGCTTTTCCTCTCAAGCCAGTAGTGCATCTTCCACATTCATGTACTTGGTGGCCTGGTAAAGACGTCTGACATGGTCTTCAGGTCGTTTTTGTATAAGGAGAACAAAAACCTCCCCTTTCACAAGCCATTGGTGAACGCAGCAACCAGTGTCTTGTCATCTGCTTCATCTATCGAAAGGGCTTCTTTATTGAACCGCGTTATGTATGATCTCTTCTCATCCTCACGCTGCTTGATGCTCATCAAGCACGTAGTGGATCTTTTGTACTCGTGCCCGCTGATGAAGTGCGAAGCGAACTGGGTGCTTAGCTCCTGAAGGTGCTGATAAAGTTAGGCGTCAATCTACTAAACCATACCCTTGTAGGTCCTTTCAGCGTAGTCGAGAATGCTCAGAATATGATCTCATCCAGGACCCCTTGTAAGTGCATAAGGGTTTTGAATGATTCCAAGTGATCCAAGGGATCCTTAGACCCGTCGTAGGGTTCTATCTGTGGCATCCGGAACTTCGCGGGGAGAGGGAAGGAAGTAACGGGTGCTGTGAAGGGTGAATCTATCCTATGGACTAGCTTGTCGAGGTCATTCAACACCCATTCTTTGGGGGTGTTCATCATGAAGTCCATCCTTTCTTTCACCATCTGCATCTCCACGACCATGTGTGGTAGTGCGGTATCTGTGACAGATGGTCTGCTCAAGGCGTTGTTGCCTTCTGGTCCCTCTCTATTCTTCCTACCATTGGTGTGCTGAGGACTGCCACCTTCCTGCTCTTCTTCCTAATTTCAAGGCTCAGCATCCCTTTGGCGCAACTATTCTTCTAGATCATGGTTCTGCTTAGTGAGGCATTCCACAACCACGACCAAAGTCTGCACCTGTCTTTTGAGGACAACGGAACATGGTTCAATCTCTTGATTGTTGGTTGTTGTCATCGAGCATGTGAGTACCATACAACTCTTTGTCTAGGAAATGGCAATATGGCTATCGTGTTTACCACAGACAGCGCCAATTGAAGATGCCGAAAATCGTTAGTGAGTCAAATAGTCCTCACGTGCCCTTGGTAACCTGCGCAACACAAATAAAAAGAAAACCTTGCAGAGAGTACTAGTGTGGTACCAGCCAAAGACCCTCCAAATGTTAAGTTAGAAAAGAGAATTTTCTATCACTCTAGAGTGCTAGAGCTAAGGTATCATTTTGCGGACATTGATTTGTGAGGGTTTTGGGGTTTTTATAGTAGTGTAAAACTGACCTTAGTTTCTTGGTGAAGAGGGTATTTCCTTGTAGGGAAGGTCATTTTCCGTGTTCATATATTAGGGGATCCTTTTCTTGTAGGAATTCCTCTGATTACGGTTGAACGTAGAATACAAGATATTTTCATATTAGGTTCCTTGGAGACTACTTAGGCCACGTAGGTGCCACATGGCTTTGCCATTTGTCTCCGTCGAGTCCATCTGCCTTAAAGAGTCCGTCCACTTTAGAGAGTCCGTCCGTTTCTCTGCCTTCCGTTCAAGACATGATTTTGTCTATCACTTATTTGGCTGTTAGGCTATCCAGACTGTCTCTCTTGGCAACACCATCGCTTATTATTAATTTTGTAAATTGAATTCGTCTGTTTTGGGATTTATCCCTATCACTATATTCTTATGGACTCCACATTCACAAGGTTGTAAGAGGCCCGCTCTAAAAAGTAGACGCATAAGATAATTCTTGCTTAGGAAGATTGAAGAAGATTTAGTGCCAAAAAAGAACCATTGATATTGTACAATTAATGGTTCCAAATATACTTCCCTCCAATTTTACTCGAGCAGGTATGGAAAGGAATCTCTCTTGGTAGGAAGTTCTGGTACCAAATATATCTCCCTCAGTTTTACCCGCCCCATTAGGTACCCTTGAAAGTTGAAAGCGACCCTTGTCCACCAGGAAAGGTAGTCAAACAAGTTCTTCCACATTCTAGTACTGTACAGTACTGAAAATTTTATATTAAGTAAAAACTTGATTACAATACCTTGTAATCCTTGTTTAAAGCTAAAATCCTAACCTTTAAATAAGATTGACCACTTTTAATCCTTTTAACATTGACAAGTGACAATATGACACTAAAACTGATTCAATTGTATTCTCTCTCTCTCTCTCTCTCTATATATATATATATATATATATATATATATATATATATATACAACTTGCTGATTATATATATAAAAAAATAAAGAGAATGTTATAAACCAGCAATGCCGGGAATCCGTACTGATGATGACTAAGAAAACACCTCATTACTTTGTGGTAGTACCACTTTTTGTACAAATGCCCTCTATTCAAAGGTTAAGATGTTGTGGACAATACTTGACTCATGCAATTTTTTTTTAAAGGGTGCACCTGTGTGTCCACCTAGGACAAGCCATATATACTATTATAGTACTCTTATAGGAGCGGCCCTTATTCATGATTAGCATCAATTTAAGTGAAAACATTAGCAAGGTACATCAGCAAAAAAGACCAGGTTTAGAAAAGGATTTTTTTTTTTTTTTTTCTGAATAAAGCTGCTGTGGATGTTGAAGATAAAAAGGCACAATCATATTTATGACCAGCTCACCACAAAATGAAATATAATATGTTCAAAGGAGAAAGAGTATTGGGTCGTTATGATCCCCACTTGTGCAGTAGGGTCCAAACTCCAAATACCTTTGGACATGTTCTCCATGAAAAGTCGGCAAGTAGTCATGATATGGTAGCCTAAGGCAACACGGAAATGGAAAGTGTTTTCAACCAAAGATTCAAAACAAGTATCTGCATTTCAATGGTCTGAATTAGTTTTACTCATTTAGCTAGCATTTGCTAAGTGAATAAGAGAGATACTTAGACGAGGCCTATAAGTTTTAGAGTTAATTAAGCAATATTGGCCTCAACCCTACCTTAGAAGGCCACATTTAACCCACAATTTTTTTTTGCTAAGAGTTGAACTAAACACATAAAGCCTTCTAATAAGTGACTTTAGATTTCAGAGATTTTAACTTTTGAGTAGGTGTAGATAGGCTGCAATTAGCTATAGTTGGGATTTTTTTTTTTTTTTTGACTTGGCTAGTTCCAAGGCCAAATAGATTGGCATTAAAAAATTGACCTTTGAAAGAAGAGTAAGAATTTTAGATAAGAAATAATATATTTAATCAGTACAACAAGTAGATAAACAACATATGAGAAGCTTATGCAAGATGATGAAAGCTAGAAGACGGTTTCATTGTCGCATTGAGTTTGAGAAGTTTTTTTTAACTTGGATTGTTAATGCTAACTAGCTAATACAATCATACTTAAGGTCAAATGAACTACCTAAGGCCAAATAAATTTGCAAAACATTTGACCTTGGAAAACGATTGAGGATTTTAAGAAAGAAATAAAGTTAACTAGTAAGGACCATTCTCAACAAGTTGATACACAAAATATGATAAGCCTATGTGCTATGTGGACACATGTTGGTTATAGATGGAAGAAGACAGTTCATTGTTGCATTGAGCTTGAGAGGAGTTAATGCACCATTATAAAATGTATGTGGAGTGTGGACGCTAGCTAATCCACAACATACTTAAGATCAATGATCTCACTTATTTATATAAAAAAAACAATAATGAACTCTCCAATTACAATCAACAAATTAAATATACTTTCGTTTTAATAATATAGTGACACTGGTATTTTCTATTTAATTAATTTCAAAAATGTCAGTGGCATCTATTTCTATCATAGTTAGAAGAGTTTTCTTCAAATATGTGGTTAACAAAATGATTTCTTTTCCCCCCTTTTCACCTCCATATAGTAATCATGTTTGTACAATTTCTAAAATTAAGTTATATTTGGCAACAAGTAAAGAAGTGATAATTGAATTAATCCAAATTCTGGCAATAAGGAGAATAATATTAAAAGCACAAGCCTATTTCACATATTCTTCAAAAACTTACTAATTAACCCCTGCGCACTTTTGGTGCGATGGTCACTCTACAAGGATAAATGCTTGTGATGTATGGGGGAAAGGGTCGAAATTCAAGTCTTCAAAATGAAATTTCACACACATATACACTTAGCTGAAGTTAGAGTAGAATTCTATCTTGTATCAAAAACTTACTAATTAAACGTTTTAATCACCTAAACTTATCGTTAAGTCTCATCCATCATTAATATTGATAAGGTTCAAAAACTTTGTCCATCATATTCTAGTATGTTGAAAACGTTGGGATTCCTAACCACAAAAGGGCATAACTTTGAAGTGGCAAACATGGAGGCCTGTGTCCCCATCTCACACTCAAAGTTACTCCGCAAAAAAGGAGGTGTCACAGCACAGCAAGGAATCATGACCATGAAATATAAAAAAAGAGAAGAGACCTCCCAAAAAGGCCCTACAATATGATTCCGTATTAAGTACAAATTGACACACACATAAACAATTACTATTTTAAAGTAGAATAAAATAAAATAAAATCCATATTACCCACATCTCCTTTAGAATTCTGGTCCTATATATAACACTGCATTCCTATACATCCCCCACAAGTACCAGCTACCAACTAGACTTCCCATACAACAATATTATCCCAAACTCTTCCAAATTCTTAAACCTTAAACACCAATCTCTTCTTTGCTGAAACAAGAAATTAAGGGATCATCATGCAAGAGGACAAGAAGATGAAGGTGAAGAAAGGATGGCTTGCAGTTCAGGTGGGTTTAGAGGATGAAGATGGTGAGTTTCAACGATTTGTGATTCCCATATCTTTCCTCTACCACCCTTTGTTCAAGAGGCTTCTGGAAAAAGCTCATGAGGTTTATGGGTACCATACCACAGGCCCTCTTAGGCTACCATGTTCAGTGGATGATTTTCTTCACCTCAGGTGGAGGATTGAGAAAGAGTCCAACAATCATCACCATCATCACAACCACCATCATCCCCACCTTCCTGGTGCTTTGTCCTTCCACTCTTGTTGATCATCTAAGTAGATATATTATATGACACACCAAAACCAAAGCTTTCCTTTATTAGAGAAAGACTTTCACTTAGTGGCCTGGGGAAACCAAAAAAAAAAGTTTAGAGAGGCTTTTTTTTTGCTTATTAATGGCCCTTAATTTTCCCTGTACTTTTGGACTTTTCTTTTCTGACTTAATATATATCTGGGGAAAATGTTTTAAATATGTAATGACAAAAGGGAAATTGAAGAAGTAGATGTTATCAAACATGTCATCTCTTTTTTTATGATGAATGAAGTAAAGTTTATATATTTATATAATTTCCCTCATATAATTATCATGTATGCTCATACGTGAATTTTGTTCATATGGGTTGTTGTGAACTAGTAGTGAAATTCAAATTTTTGTAGAGGGATTGACTAAAATTTCCAATTTTATTTGTAGAGATGGACACTAGGCGCAAAGCATAAGGCCTAAATTCATCACTATTTGACGGTTGTGTTGCTTCTAATTATCTGGCTCAGAAAAGAAGACGATACTGTAATGATAGAAAGTGTCAAATACGAGTGTGAGCCAGCACACCCACGAAGTGAAAAAGATGAACGTGTGTGCTGGCCTTCTCTGTGGCCATTATAATATTAATTATTCAACGTATAAATCCCTACTTTTGCCATCATCTAGTACTATTTCTATATTTATTTTTTTCCGAATTCCCAAGACATTTGGTAACCTTTTTACCATTATATAAATTTATTTAAAAATCCCTTTCTAGGGTAATTTTTCTTTCTCAATTATTAGCAATTAGAAAAAAGATTGATTTTTCTAATATTATGGCCGAGGTTGATGTATCAAAAATTTTTCTTTTTCCTAATAATTGAATTAGATTTTTTTTATAAGTTAGATTAAGTTATAAATGCTGCAATTTTCTTAATACTAGATTCATACTTATTTTTGTTAGATTGGCACTTAGATGACATGTACTTTACATACTTATTATAAATAAATAAAATATTAAATTGGATGTTATTTATTATTTAATCCATTAAATTTTACATTTATGCTATTTAAAAAAATTTAAAATTATAATTTTCAATAATATATAGTTAATAATCATAAGATGGCAGTTAGATACTTAGATCTTATGTTCTTTACATACTTATCCTACATAATAAATCTTATATCAATTGGATCTCATTTAGCATCAAATCCCTAAATTTTTATATTTATATATTTTTTTTTATATAAGAAAACTATAATTTTGAATAATATTTAGATAAGATAGCTATAAATCTCCAATCATCTTAATATTTGATGAGCATAATAATGAGTTTGTCAAAATATTTATCCAATAAAAGATATATTAAAAATTACATAATGGTAAGCCCTTTCTTCTTCTTCTTCTTCTTCTTCTTTTTGTCAAGAACAAAAGGAAGTTTGTTATTATTTACGTGAAATTTAGGCCTTGTTTATTTCGAAATAAAACATTTTTCGGAAAATATTTTCCTCATTTTCATTGTTTGGGGAGCTAAAAATCTTGATTAAACCACTTTTGAGCATTACAAATGATTTTTTGAAAGGTGAAAAATTGTTTTATGTGTGTTGATACCCGTTTTTTGACAAAAGTCCCAATAGCTAGAGAGGCTCAATAATGAAATTCAAGGAAGGAAGAAAATGAAAAAGATGCAATAAAAATAAATGGGCCATGAGAGCCCAGAAGAAGAGGTAAAAGCCCAATGGACCAGCATGGTAGGAAATGATAGCCAGCAGGCCCATGGGCACACGAAAAGGAAAAAGTGAAATAAATGGGTCATGAGAGCCCAGAAGAAGAGGTAAAAGCCCAGTGGACTGACATGGCTAGATATGACTGCCAAGTGGGCCAACAAGTCCTCAAACACAATTGGAGGTAATAACAAGCAAACTAATGAGTCGTGAAGGTCCAAAGAAATGAAGAAGAAGGAAGGCCAAAGCCCAACGGGTCAGTCTAGCAAGAACTCAGGAACAAATGTGCACGTATGACCAAGAGGGGATGGAAAGAGATAAGGCAAACCCAAAGGCCCATGCCCTTCTTTATTAGGGATAAACACGGGATGAAAAGACATGCAGCAAGACGAGACAAAGCTAACCCGCTACAGCAGGAACAACATGAGCACAAAAGAAAACAAAAGCAAAGGATGGTGGAGCAAGCACACGGGTCGGAGCACTACCAACCTGTACCCAACCAGTACAGTAGAGGTGGGCCTATGGTCAAGGGGATCAGAGGTTTGGTGGTAGGAGGAAAAGACAATATAAAAAATATGCTTATTAGTTTAGAGAAAAAATAATAGCAAAAATCTAAAAAATTTAATACCTATAGAAAGCTAACAAAAACAAAATTCAATTTTGATTCTAATTGAATATATATACACATTACCTAGTTAGTAATGGACCGTATATAGTCATAGTATATTACATAAATAACTTATAAATTTGAATCATTTTTAGTTACACAAAAAAATGGCCCATAAATATAAAATCATCCAAACTCTTTTTTCCTCTAATTTTATATATAGAGTTAAATATATGATTAAGTGTTGTTTATGATATATTTATATTGAACTCATCTTTTTTCTACACTGAATTAACTCACTTGGTACAAAAATTATAAAAACTTAGATTAGATGGGACACATGGAGCAAAATTAAACTCTAATTGAAATCCAATTTTTACACTAAATTAACTCACTTAACAGAAAATTTTAAAAACTTAGACTAAATGGGACATGTAGCGTAAAATTAAACTCTAATTGAAATCCAATTTTTACATCAAATTAACTCACGTAGCACAAAAATTTAAAAGCTTAGATTAGATGGGACACGTGGCGCAAAATTAAACTCTAATTGAATTCCAATTTGAAATCTAATTAGATTTTTTCTCAACTTTACCTATATATATATAAGATATTTCCTATTAGACCATAAATATTACAGAAGGTGAGTACGCCATAGATTGAGTGCATATGCATCATATACCCAGCATATGCACCTTTTGTAAGCCTCGTCCAAATTAGGTCAAAAATGGGTTTTTGTGCTTAGTTCTTGGGTCTTAGCTAGGCTTGGGTTTAGATTGTATTAGGCCGCTTTCGGGCTAATCTACTCATTAGGCTCCACACACAATGCTGATAATTTTGATAGCGGATTGATTTCTTGTCATTGGTACCGAGGGGCTTGGGCATAGGTCAAAATGAAATGGAATGTTTACATCTATCATTAACGATAATTTGAACCTACGAAAACATATAGACATGGAGGCATATATAATAATCGAAAATTAAGCAAGGATGGCAAAGAGAATGCACCATGCATATGAAGCCCCAAAATTTGGTATTTTGTGGATGTGGTGAAAGTGTTATTTTATAAGCTCTATTATGTAATACCTATCAAAAAAATTATTTTCAACTTGTAAAAGCAAGGTACTTTCTTTTCAATTTGATATTTTGTGGACGTAGAAGTGTTCTCAACATATGATGACTTATAAGCACCATACTGGACTCTTGGGAAATTTTATGACAATTGACTTGAAGGTTCTTGGACTTTATTTTCAATTTGTGGACAAAATTCTTCATCAATTTTTTTCCTTATTCTTCACCCTAACTTCTCACTAAGTTCTTAACTTCTCATAGCAGTTATAGAAGTTAAGCCTGAATCTTCTAACTTCCACCCACGTTGGGAAAGTTGCCAAACAAGTAACCACTCCAAAACTCACTATAAAAGGACTCAGCCATATCAATGCAAGGTAAGTTTCCACCACTTCTAAAGTTGGAATTCTTGAGTTCTAGAGAGAAAATTAGCTTAAGTATCGGAGGGTTCTTGGCTGGTTCACCCCGGTCACCTTTGGTCTTGTGTTTCTTTCTTTTTAGGCCTTCTAGACAACCTTAAGCTCATTGAAGCTCGGAGCATTCAGCTTACTAATTTTCTATGCATCATCAAAAACCATTGACAATAGCTATTCAAATTTTGAATTATATTTGAATTTCAAAGTTTAGCAATCAACATATCTAACATTAAGGGATAATTGATTTCCTCAATTCACATAAGTGAGTATCAAAATAAATATAATATTTTTTATAAAAATATCCAACACAAAAACATGTGATGGAATATTTCTTGACCAATCACATTATGTTGAGAAAATATAATTTTCATGATCACAAAAGTGTAGCTACTCCTTTTTGATTCTAGTGTTCATTTATTTCCTGTGAATAATAATGATGAGATTTTTAATCAAAAGGATTATGTTATCATCATTGGTAGTTTGCGTTATGTTACTGATTATACTAGACTTGACATTGCATATGCAGTAAGAGTGCTTAGCAGATTTACTAGCAAGCCTAGTAGGGATTATTGGCTAGTTATTGAGCGAGTCATGAGATATTTAATTGGTACCAAAAGCTATGCCTTATTTTATAAAAAATATCCTGCTGTGTTGAAGCTTTTAGTGATGCCAATTAGAATACTCTGTTAGGTGATTCTCTCTCTACCATTGGTTACATTTTTACCTTAGGTAGTGATGCTATTTTTTAAAAATCTAAAAAAGTAAACAATAATTGTTAATTCAACAATGGAAGCTGAATTAATAGCATTAACTTCAGCTAATGAAGAGGCAAATTGGCTTAGAGATTTGTTATATGAAATTCTACTTTGGGAAAAGCCAATTCCACATATATTAATTCATTGTGATAGCACTACCTGCTTGCTCACTCCTAAGTGCAAGAGATCGTAACAATATTGCAATATAATTCTCGGAATACTGAGATGGAACCATAAGGAGCAGGGTAAATTCAAAGACAATGTAATCAAAAACTTTTGGTGAAGATGAAGAATAATTTTTGCCTCGTGATTGTTAACAAGAATAATAATAAAAACTGATTTAAATCAATAATGTAAATACTAGGGCATCGTGGTGTTTCCTTATATCAATATGAAATTCTTTGTAATTTAAGAAAATATATATTTCATAATTGATTGTTCTTATACAATTAAAAACTTATGATTCAGTTGAATTGAGACAATTTAAGAACGCATGATAACCTAGATTAAAATGTGGTTAGAATAATTTTCAAGAAAAACCCATTCACTTTAAAATGTGATTTCTATTCGAAACTATTAGAAATTCATCTAAATAATAAGAAAAACATGATTGAGCTTATTGAAAGCATGTAAGAACTAATACATCAAAAGAAATCTAATTGAACAATTAAATATGTTATTGTCTAAAATCTTAGAAAGAATCACATTGAATATTCATATCGTATATAAGAAACATAACTCCTAGCCCTAGCAAAGAGTCTAGGCTACCATTAGGGAAAGAAAAATACAAGGTTTTCTCTACCAAATTCGTTCTACACATCCTCCCTTCAAAACCTGAATGTAAAAGTGTCCAAAGAAAATAAAACTTTTTCTATTTTAATTTTCATCCAGTTTACAGCAGTAACTTGTGAGTTAATTTTGGCCTTCAAATTTTGAAAAACTCAAAACTGGAAAGTTGTAGATATTTAAGTCACGGTTTCAACCCATCTGGCCTTGTGTCAATTGGATTTTTGAGAAGAGAGATACGCCAAAAATACTGATTAGTGCTCAAATCTGAATTTTCCTTTTCAGGTTCTGCCTCTTTGATTTCTTTCCGTATTTGAAACTTCCAAACATGGTAGAAGACCCAAGCACTCCAACTGCACCTCCTTAGACATTTAAGTATGGTCTTTTAGCTCCTCTTTAATTCTAGTTTGACATCCATTTTCACCTAGACTCTTGTAAACTCATCTTTTTCACATGATTTTCTGAAAGTAGAAAATTACACGCAATGAATGACATCTTATTCAATAAATTATGTAAAGATAAATAATAGGGATTAGTGATGCACAGAAAATCAATAGGCTGAATGCTTCGGGCTTCAATGGACTAGTGATTGTTTAGAAGGCCTGAAAATAAATAGACACAAGATCAAAGGAGACTAGGATGGACCGGCCAAGAACCCTCCGATGCTTAAGTTAGTTTTTTCTCTAGGATTCAGGAATTCCAAACTTTTAGGAGTAGTGAAAACTTACTTTCATTTGATACGGATGAGTCCTTATATAGTGAATTCTTGGAGCGGTTACTTATCTAGTAACTTCCCCAATATTTGTGGAAGTTAGAAAGTTCAGACTTAACTTCCATAACCGCTATAGAAGTTAGAATGTTCAATCATATCATTTACAACTGCCCTTGGAAGTTAAGTGCTTAGTAGCGATGAACAAGGATTTGGTAACATGTGGCTCAAATTACAAGTTCCTACGCATTGGGGGGTCGTCCATGCTCTTTTCCGCATGGACGACCCTCATGTCCATGGACGACTGTCTTAATATAGATGGCCTTCTTATGTTAGGATGACCTTTCTGCTCAGGACGATTCTTGTGGACGAATTGGAGTGGCCTTATGTTAAGATGACCTTTCTGCTTTGGACAACTCTTATGGACGAATTGGAGTTGGTTTATTTTTGTCTACCATCAGGGACTAATGCAAATCATGGCTTAATTATACAAATTAAGTATAGTAATAAAGAGATAACAACCACATAAATATATAACACATATACATTTTAAGGCGTTATCACTACCGTAATTGGTAGAGTTAAAAACCGTTGTTACAACGGTAAATCCAGGCCTATAAGAAGAAAAACACAGTATTGTGCAATCTTATTTGAGTAATGGCATCATAACTGTGAATTATATTAAATCTAATAATAATCTTGCATAACCATTTACCAAGGCCTTGGCAAAATATGAGGTTTGGAATACATCAAGCGGATGGGACTAAAGTCCATAGATTCATGAGTCATGTATAAGGATACCCAACCCAAGGACTAAAGATCTTGAGAATTGGGTTCAATGGGAAAAATGAACCATACGATGGTAGTAAGAAATGCACTATTTATTTCTTTAATTATTTATTTTATAAATAATTTTTTAATTGTTCATCCCTATGATGTAAGTGCATTTATCTTATAATGTGGAGAAGTTGAGTAAAAACTCTTAATGAAATTTGTAGCTCGTATGAGTGGGGTGTTAGAATTACAGGAGCACCCTTAACAAAATTTCACCTATGTGAGTGTGGGGGTGAGGCTGCTCCCTATGAGATTTGGACTTAAGCTCAAATACATTCATGAAACTGGAATCAGCACACAACCATAAAGTACTAGCTACAAAAGCTCATGTCAACACATGAGTTGTTATGTGTAAGCAGGGATGCTTAATTTTCCCAAAACATTCCTAATTCAAGTCAGAGACCACTATGACTCTGGAGTTAAGATCGTTGTTTTACTAAGTGAAGGTTCAATGCAAAGTACACCTTCATGATGCATAGTGACCCGTCTTTGCCTGGTAATCTCTCTTTTATTAAAAATTTTAATATTAAAATGAGTGGGAGATTGTTGGAGCATTTTGATATTAATTAATTAAAATTGATTTATATTACAACATAAATGTAAAGATGTGGGAGTTGACATAGAAAATGAGGAGTTAGTGAAAATTTTTAATCCCACATTGAAAATGAGAGGACTATTTTTTTTTTTAAATTGTGGTGATTAATGGGTTAATATGAATTGACTCAGATATTAGACTAGATACATGCACAAAAGGGAGGAGGTGTCAAAAATGCCTCTTGGATCACCCTACTTGACAACCCATTTAGAATAATTATCATGTCCATTGGTGAGTAAATGGCCCGAATTAATACTCCATTTTTATTATGGAAACTGAAGAGTCATTAACCCACTTAATGGACTATCCATTTGAGCCTTATCATTCTTCAAAAACTCCTTATCTCACCTTTAATTGTGTAACTCCATCCGATCAGATTAATATCCAGCAATTAATCTTGTAACACCCACTACATCAGAATAATAGACCTAATTAATCAGATTAATATGGATAATAATTTCATGAGGCCCATTGAGCCTATAAATAGACTCTTTCAAGCTCATTCCAATTTACACAAAAAAAAAAAAATCCAGCAAATGCAAGTATTCTTATACACTAAAAAATAAAGAGGTTATAGACAAAAAAGGTTGTTTCTTTCTAATGGAGCTTTAAGCTTGAACACTTTGTGTAGAGATTGTTCTAGCCATACAACACTTGTTGGGCTGTTGTACTCTAGGGGAGACAAGTTAAAGAAGGTCTACACCGGTTACAAAGCTTAACCAACCAAGGGCTCGAATCTCCTTAAAGAGAGTGAGTGTTGCACCTCAGTTCAAATAGTGCTGTGTATTCTCTAATCTTAAATTAATAATATTTAGAAGTATTATTCAATTTCTCTTTGTGTTATTTCTATTATTATTATTGTGTTTGCACCAACATATTATATATATATATATATTAATAATTTGATAATTAAAAATAGAAAGATTTGAATCTTGAACGTCTCTATTAAGAATAAGAGAAGGTGCCAATAAGTAATTATTATTTTTGGTTGAGAAAATGAGTAATTCTTAGGTACTCCCGGAACATGAAGAATGGTGCTCCTTTCTCTTACATTCATGGCGGGACCCATTTATTAAATTTATAGTGGGACCCACCATAAATGTGAGAGAAGAAAATACCATTTTACTATATTTCAGAACTACCTAAGAATTTTCCTAGAAAATGCGCAAGCTAATCAAACTACAAGGGTTTTGTTACATTAAATTATGTCCATGTTTGTTGTCTAATTTTTGAAAATCGGCCAATACTTAGCCCATGATGTTACTAATTGGACCTTTTCTTGTCAGTCCATTGGGCCAATTCCTATATCCTATCTCTCGGCTTGGGTTGAAACTTTTTTTTTTGTGTGTGTGTGTGTGTGTGTGTGTAATAAAGTAGTTTATTCAAAAAAAAAAAGAAAAAAGCTCCAATTAACCGAGTCTAGCAACTTCTGGGGGATCCAGCTTGGTTTGACAATGTAGTGTACACATGTTCATCGTTTTCCAAAGAGACGTTGCACCATTTCCAGCCATTCCTTCTAAACTTCCCTAATTGTTCCTTCTCGGAATAATAGTAGTCAGTTTACAAAAACAAAAACCCCATATTACACACGTACTTTTTGGAGTCTCTAACTGATTCTGTTTGGCAAATTATTTAGAAAAAAATGTGGAGCAAAAGTTGCAACTGGCAAATCATTAGGCGATTGGATTTGAAAACTTGTGGGACAAGAATATTTCAAAGATGGATGTCAAGTGAGAATTCAAGTAGAAGTAATAAATTTGCAGCGCTTTGGGGAAACGGAGACTACGGGAGACTTGGGCATGGTGGGTTGGAGTCTCAGTGGAGACCTGCTATTTGCTCTGCGTTTCGAGACCAAAGCCTTAGAGCCATCTCTTGTGGCGGTGCTCACACCCTCTTCTTAACAGGTTTCTCCCATTTCTCTCAATTGCCTTTTTTTAATTTACCCATTTTCTAGCTTATATACATGTTTGCATGTGTTGGTTTATGGTGATTGCGTTTTGCAATTTATGTGCATATGAGGATAAACTGCTTAGTCCGTCAGGGGTGAAAAGCCCTGGATTACCCAGTAACTGGTTTTGGCAGGCGGGGTCAGTTGACAGGTTGATTAATAGTGAGGATTGTTATACAGTATAATGTGAGTGAAGTTCTCCTAAGTAATAAAGATAAAAATAAATAAAAATTATGTGCATTGCAATACTTTTATAAGGTCTCTCATGGCCCAATCATCATTTATGCACCCGCGACGTCTCCGGGATAAATGCAAGGAGGACGTATAGCTGATATAGAAGAGGTTTACTCTAATTTTCAATTTGCCAATAGGATATGGTCAAGAAATTTTTTGAAGTTGATGAAAACTCTATTATTATGATAACTAAGTTGTAACTGGTGGGCGTGATAACATTCAACAATAGTGACTGATGATAAGGTGGTCTTACCTAGGTATGATCATCGCGGCTTTCATACTGAGTATTATTAATGTGCATTACAATGCTGAGAATTTCTGCTTAGTAGAATTTCTCTCTGTTGTTGGTGCTTGTAGCCTTAAGCCTTGTACTTTATCTCGCATAAACTTTTGATGATTGTAATCCAATACATTGGTGATGGATTGTGAAGAATGTCAGCTGTGTGTGGGAAGAGGCTTATGAATTATCATCCTTCTTTGGCAGAATCTGGGCGTGTTTTTGCCACCGGTCTTAATGATTTTGGACAGCTTGGCATATCAGAGAATAAAAGCTACTCACTTGTATGATGTCTTGACCTTTTTGCCTAGCTGTTTAATGTTTTTTCTTTCCAGCATTTATTAAATGGGTGTAACAATAATTATTATAAACTGTTCTACACTTGTTTCTAATTGTTTGTATTCTTCTTATCAGTTTTTTTTTTTTTTTTAAACTAAATTTTATTTTATAAGGTCTTCTTGTTTGGTTCTGTTCTGTACTTATTTATTACATGTAAGCATTTTTTTTTTTTTGATAAGTAACGAAAATTTTATTAAAAAATAAAGAACAGCCAACCAGAGTACATTGGGAATGTACTATGGGGGATTTATTACATGTAAGCATTAGGTATCTTGCAGTTGATATTGATGAATATCATTAAGGATTTGTTGTTTTTAAATGTATAAAAACTTTGACTTGGGGCCTAAGAACGGGTGAATTGTTATTAAAAATCTAGGGTTTAATTTTAAACCCCTAAACTGTAGGGAGATGTAATTTTCCCAGGGAGTAATATGAAAAGCCATTATGGATATGAAGTTTTTGGGCAAACAAAGGGTACAATTATTGTAATTCTAACCATAGATGACCATATAGCATTCTAACTACTAATTAAGCAACTAAAAATAAGCTGTGAATTAGCCTATCACCATTTTACCATGTTCAAGGGTAAGTAGCATGCTAATTTCACATCCCTTTGTGTGTACCAGTATGACCTGCCATCTAGCTAACCTAAAATTAGAAGGTGCTTGTTGCACCTGTAAGCTGAGGTTATTTTAACATATTTTCATTCATTTAGCTCAAGTAGAATCTCTCTCTAACCCTGTAGTGCATCTAGTCTGTCTATTTGAATTTACATGCGTATCTTCAAGTGGTAAATTTCTGATCTTGTTGTTATAAATAATAATAATAAAATGTTTTAGTGTTTCCTGGCATTGGGTGCTTAGTTATGCAGCCTATAAAGTTTTCTTGATAATAATTTACCTTTTTTTCTTGTTCCAGGGGCCAGTTGAGGTTTCTGGGCTTCAGAAGGAAATTGCACTGATTTCTGCTGGTTATTATCACTCTTGTGCTATTACAGGTATGGGGTTAGGAATGTATTCATGCGGAATTTCTTGAATATCCTTTTTTTTTTCTTTTCTAAATGATGCATTAAAATTGAAACTTCCCTTTGAATTATTTATATATTTTTCAATTTCTACAAGAAGTATATCATATAAATGACAGTAGATGAGTTATCACCAAAGCCAAGATGTGAGGAGTTTTTGGATGACTTTTATGCTTCTTCTCTTCTTTTTTTTTTTTTGGGGGGGGGGGGGGGGGGGGATAAATAGGGATTTTATTATGAAGCTCCCTCATGCATAAAAATAATTCAAGGTAGCCTAAAAATATATATCAAAGATTACAAGCAAATGAAAGTGATTCGGTGAAATTTGTAATAGTACCACTATCACTAAGACCTATGATAATTGCCCATTCATAGAGCAGTATAATAAACGACTGCTTCAGTTGAAACTCCGATACTTTCACATCTTCAACAGTGTGATAGTTTTGCTCCCTCCACAACAGACACAACACAAGGGAGCTAAATTCCACACAGCAGAAGAACTGTTTTTTTTTTTTTTTTATAGGTAATAAAACTTCTTATTCAAAAAAATTGAGCAACATGTTCACGATGGTGAACATTCTGATCAAGAAAAATTACAGCAGGTTCAAAGACTCAATCTAAAATTACAGCAGAAGAACTGTACCAAACCAATTTCTCCAACCAGCCAGTAAGTCAGCCACTTTCTTTGGCATCACCCAATAAACTCCAAACAGCCCAACATAAAAAACATAGCTCCACATTGCATTTGCAAAATTGAAATGAAATAGAAAATGATCCACCATTTCCCCACTCTACCTACATTTTTTTTTTGGATAAATAACGTAAGAATATTATTAATAACAATGAAAAAAGAAGTCGCCAAGCCGAGTACATTGGGGATGTACTATGGGTACAAAAATCAAGAAACAAAAGAACAACGGTCAAGAAAAATAGAAAAGGAAGAACAAGAAAAATGAGAAAAAACCACACTCCATTCAAAGAGAGTGTGTAAGAAGAAAGACTTAATCTCCATCAAAGAGCGTTCGCAGCCCTCAAAACTTCTAGCATTCCTTTCTCGCCAAATGCACCAAATCAAGCAGTGAGGAACTAATTTCCAAACATCAATGTGACGATGTCGCGCAAACTTTCCTTGCCAAGCCTCAAACACCTCAAGAACAGTACGAGGCATAACCCATCGAATGCCAAACAAACAAAAAACCAAAGACCACAATTCCCAAGCTATGGTACAATGAAGTAGAAGATGATCCACCGACTCCCCACACCTCTTACACATAAAGCACCAATCAATCACAATCACTCGTCTTTTACGAAGGTTGTCTGTTGTTAAAATCTTACCTAAGGAAGCAGACCAAGAAAAGAAGGCTACCCTTGGAGGAGCCTTCGATTGCCATATCATTTTCCAGGGAAAGGAAACAAGATTATGAGGGTAGAAAGAACTGTAATAACCTCTAACCTCAAAACCCGTATTCCTTGCAGCTTCCAACATACCCTATCCGGTCCAAACCCTCTTGACGAGGAGTAAAGTAGCCCCATAAACCGATCAAAGGCTTCTTCTTCCCAGTCTTGTGGAGGACGACGAAATTGCACATTCCAATGATACCTCCCAGCAGACCAACCCATAACTTCAGCCACTGAGGAGTCCTTGGACCTACTAAGACAATAAAGCTCCGGAAAGGCCTCTTGGAGAGTACAATCCCCACACCACACATGTTTCCAAAATTTCACTCTAGTACCATCCCCCACATCATAAACAAGTAATTTAGAGAAGTTCAACCAACCACTTCTAATATATCTCCACAAGCTGACTCCGTAAGGACTTGTCACCTTCTTCGTACACCAACCACCCCAAATATTCCCATATTTTGCCTCTATAACCCTTCTCCATAAAGCATCAATCTCGGTGCCATACCTCCACAACCATTTACCCAGTAAGGCATAATTAAAATTACCCAACTGTCTTATACCCAACCCCCCATCCTTCAGTGGCCTACAAACCTTGGCCCAATTAACTAAATGAATTTTAGGTTCACCACCAATCCCATCCCACAAAAAATCTCTCTGTAATTTCTCCATACGCTTAGCCACCTTACCTGGTAAAGGAAGAAGGGAAAGAAAATATGTAGATAAGGACAATAGTGAGCTTTTAATGAGGGTCACCTTACCCCCTTTAGATAAATACATTCTCTTCCAACATGCTAATCTCCTCTCCATTCTCTCAAGAATAGGGTTCCAAACAGATAAGTCCTTAAATTTAGCACCTAAAGGAAGGCCCAAATATTTCAAGGGCAGAGAAGACTGCCCACACCCCAACAGACCCACCAAAGCCTCCAAATTGGGTACGCCACCAACAGGTACCAACTCAGATTTCCCTAAATTAATATGAAGCCCGGACACCTCCTCAAATCTAGTAAGAACCGCTCTCAAATTAGCAATCTGAGATGGTTCAGCATCACAAAAAATCAAAGTGTCATCTGCAAATAGGAGATGAGACACCATCACTGATGGACCAACCACACCGCCCACAGAAAAACCTGAAAATTGCCCACGGGAGGCAATGCCACATCCAACATACGACTTAATGCATCCATCACAATATCAAACAATAATTGAGATATAGGATCCCCTTGTCGAAGCCCCCTAGAACTTCCAAAAAAATCAGCTTGGGTCGCCATTGATCAAAATAGAGAACTTTACAAGCTGAAATGCAATATCTTATCCAGCTTCTCCATTTGTCCGAGAAACCACAACGTTGCAAAAGATATACAATAAAAAATCCCAACTCACATGATCATACGCCTTCTCCACATCCAACTTACAAAGCACACCCGGGACTCCTGACTTCAATCTACTATCAATACATTCAACAGCGATCAAGACGGAATCCAAAATCTGTCTGCCCTTCACAAAAGCATTTTGTGAATCCGAAATAAGACCATGTGCCACCCTACGAAGCCGATTAGCCAACACCTTAGAAATAATTTTATACATCCCACCAACTAAGCTGATAGGCCGATAATCCTTTACCTCCACAGCATCCACTTTCTTAGGAATAAGGGCTAGGAATGATGCATTAAGACTCTTCTCAAACACCGCCTGAGAATGGAAATTATGGAATACAGCCATAATATCAGGTTTCAAAACACCCCAACAAGACTGGAAGAAGGCCATGGAAAAGCCATCCGGGCCAGGTGCCTTATCACCATTAAAATCATGGATCACCTCAAACACTTCTCCTTCCTCAAAAGGCCTATCTAGCCAACTTGCATCTTCCACCGAGATGCTAGAAAATTCCACATCATCTAATACAGGTCTGTGAGCTACCTCCTCAAGGTAAAGCTGTCTATAAAATTGAGAAAAACGGTTTGCTATAGCAGCAGGGTCCGAAGACAACACCCCATCCACCATAAGCCTATCAATAGAATTAGCCCTCCTATGAGAATTAGCTATACGATGGAAAAACTTAGTATTCCTGTCTCCTTCCCTAACACAAAGAATTCTAGATTTCTGTCTCCAACTAATTTCTTCCAACAGAGTAACTTTCTCTAACTCATCACGAATTCTTCCCATTTCCACCCTTTCCTCCACTGATAATCCCGGACTCTCCTCCCTATTCTCTAGAACACTAAGGTCCTTCCACAATTTTTTTATTCGAACATCAACATAACCAAACACCTCCACATTCCATCTTTTCAAATCATTTTTAAGGAGCTTTAATTTATTAGCCAGAATAAAGCTCTATGGCACCATGAACTCGGTAGGAATCCCACCATGACCGAACCCTATCCATAAAACCTTCATCCTTTAGCCCATATTCTCAAATCTAAATGGCATACTCCCTCTCGAAAAGAACCACCCTCCAGACAATTGGAAAATGATCTCGAGCACAATTTAGACAAATTGTCTTTGAGAAACTGTTGGGAACTTGTCCTCCCAATCTCTGCGTAAAACAAAAATCGTCTAGCCTAGCCTTCGAAACAACTTCTCTAGAATTTGACCAAGTGAAAGTACCTCCTTGCAAAGGCGGATCAATAAGACCCGTTCGAGATAAAATTAGAAAACTCCCTCATTGCAAAGAGGAAAGAAGTAGACCCCAATCGTTCGACGGGAACCTAACCACATTAAAGTCACCACCCACACACCATGGGACATTCCACCGGCCTATTCAAGCCACGAGTTCCTCCCATAATAGCCTCCTATCTCGGTGTAAATTAGGACCATAAACACCCGTAAACGCCCATACAACCGGATTCGACACACTTGTAAACTTACAAGAAACCGAAAATCTCCCAGCTGCTTCCTCCATTTTATTCACTACCCGAGTGTCCCACATCACTAACACCCCACCAGAAGCACCACAAGAACCTAAGTAAGACCAATCAACATGTTGACCACCCCACAAGCTACGAATCACTGCTCTATTAATCAGCCCCATTTTGGTTTCTTGGAGACAAACCACATCTGGCCCCCAATTTCTAATCAAATTTCTAACCCTGAGCCCTTTATCCTGCTCATTCAACCCTCTAACATTCCAAGAAATAATCTTCACATTCATTGATAAGACACTACCGCCCGCTCGGAACTTGCACTCCTTACTTTATTTGTATCATACTCGACATATAAAGATGACAACAAATTCTTCAACTCCCGCTGCCCTTTCTGACCGGACTTAACCAACTTCTTCTGATCACCCACCACAAGTTTCTGTCTATCTTTCTTACTAGCCTCAATGGATAATAACAATCCTGTAATCTGCTCCTCAAAACCTTCCAGTGAAGTGCCCACAGATTTTTTGAAAGCCTTTATCCTATTGATTACCCATTGTGATAGTTGACAACTATCCACACTCTCCTTACACCCAATTTCCTTCATAGGACTAGTCTCCAACTCCAACGGACCTTCAGAAGCCAAAGGTACCACAACTAAAGGCTCATCACCTCCCTCACAGGACCTCAACCGTCCATCAGACTCCCACAGCTCACTTACTAACCCGGGAACCACAGTCAAAGAATCTACTAACCCCTCACTCTCATCTACCCAAGTAACCCTCTTCCCTTCATTATTACAGGAAACAGTACCTGGTGCACCTTCTCCCTCTAAACTTGAGCAGACTGACATACAATCTGGAGAACGATACAATGACAATGGGAGCACTACTTGCCGGCCATCACGCATTTGTAAAATCCAGTCTTTGGAGTTACCCCAAGACTTATCCAAGTCTTCAACCAAGTCCCTTATAGCTGGACCAGGTAATTGAACTCCCTCAAAGTCAGTAATACCCGAACCTTCCAAACCCATATACTCCTCATCCCCAACCTCCGAGGCTCCTGAAGAAGATAGAGACACCAACTCTGACACTATCGGGTCTACCAGCTTCATTCCCTGCTCCGTTTTAGAGGCCGATGACACCACCGGTACCAATTTCGACCCACACAGAGCACTGGTCAGCGACACCTGATCGTGGGAGACTTGGGCCACCACCGCCGGTCCTGTCGGCTCAGTGGTTGGCTGCTCTAGTCGCATCGAGCTTGGCTGAACACCCTTAAGCTCAACTTCCGTCACTACTACATCCAACGATACCGTCGGCGATGACGAAGGTTGTTCTGAGATGGTGGAAGTGATCATCGATTCCGTCGGCGACATCACAGGAGGCTCGGATGTCCTGGATGGGCTCACCGATACCGTCGATGCCATCACTGGTAGCTCCGATGCGGTGGGTTTAGCTCTGGAGCACCTAAGCTCCTTCGTAGCAATGAGCTCACTTCGACCTGGACTGGGCACCGTGAACCCATTCTGGTAAGAGGACTCCAGTACCTTTGGCCCATTGAATGAGCTTTCTCCAGCCTCAAAATTAGATGGGCTTAGCAGACCCAGGCCCAAAATGGGTTCTTTATTCCCCAACGAGGCTGGGGCTGTTATCTTGGATGGGCCCAGACCCACTACATTATTAGAAACACTAGTGCTTGGTACCCATTTGCCAGCTTGCTGATTTCCCTTAACAGCATCCCAAGATACCCGCCTCTTTCCATACTCAACCATTTTTGAAATCAAATTGGGCTTCAACGGGATATTGCAATTAATTCCTTCCGGGATTTTCTCCTCAATTTTATTCTTACCATTAATATCACCTACTCCACCCTCACCACCACCCACGGCTGCCTGATGAAAACTATCAGTCTGAGTTTCAAAAGCTACAACCTGTGTAGAAGACTTGTCACTTGAAATCTCCACAGTACTCTTCACCTTATCAGCCTTAACCTTATCTTTATAGAGGGGCTGCTGAACATGCTTCAACATTGGCTGCACAGGAGCTTTGACAGCTTCCACAAAGGACTTGTTAGGATGATGCTTTGGAATCTGCTTAGACCTGTACGGTACAAACTGCAATCCACCCAACGCATATTGAGCAGGTTCCAACATCCTTCGTAATTCAATCCCAAAAGCTCTCCATCCTTCTTGTAATTTACCGGCAGGAATAATGATTGTTCGCCGCCGCCCACCAACCTTAAGCTCTGTCACTGAAACATACTGCCCAAATGAATTGGACCCCCGTTGCAAGGTGTACGCAATCGCGCCCTCCCTAAGCGTGAAAAATTGCTTAGGACTAACCCCAATCACAATGTGTTCCAAATTCCGCATCATCCACAGAGCTGCACTCTTGCCCATAAACACCGATTGCATAAAGTATTTTCCCCGTTCAAAGATCTGAAGGGAGAAAACATTCCCTCCTTCCTCAACCACCAACTGAAACAACTTAGATTCAATAAAGAAACTACGGAAACCCCCCATACTAATCTTAAAACATAGAAACTAAAACAGGATTTCTGGCTAATTCGAGGTAGCCCTCTACCTACATAAGTAACACAATCTAATAATATGATTCCTCTTATTCTAAGATTATCATTAGTCAGTAATTTTCCCCATTCTGCTGACCACATGAAAAAAGCAGCCCTCTTCGGAGCTTTGGCACACCAAATCCCTCTCCATGGAAACAGATCTCCCATAGGGCATGCAACACCCCACAGTAAGATCTAACATCAAGCACCCCAGTGCCACGCAAGCTCCATCTCATCCTATTAGAACCTGTGTTCCATGGCATCTTGGAATACAGTAATCCGAGAATCCAAATCCCAATCATTAAACAGTCTATTGAACTGAATATTTCAATGCTTCTAACCCCCACTGGACTGACATTCAAAATAAGAGGACACAAATGCATCCGGATCAGCTGCTAACAAGAAGAAATGCACCTTATCTCCAATCCCCACACCAAATCATACATTACTAACGAAATGGTCCCACCTGGCTCAAACCCCTTTACATAAGCTCCAACCATGTGTTGCGCATCAGCTTTGTTATCTAGCGGGCCCCTTCCACCCTATACTTCAATGCAATAACCCATCTCCACATTGCCCAAAATGCCACAATCATTCCCCTAATAGAGCTCTATTGAAATTTCCCAATTGGTGCACTCCCAAACCCGGGCATGCAATTGAGGAACATACTGTGTTCCAATCCATAAGATGAAACTTAACCGCATCCCTCAACCCATTCCATAGAAAGTTCCTATGCAGCTCCACTAATCTATTTGACTCGTGAGACGGAATGGCAAACAAAGACAGTAAGTAAGGAGACTCGACAACATACTCTTAATTAGCACCGTCCTTCCTCCTTTGGAAAGATATTATTTTTCCATCCCAACAATTATTGCAACCATCCCCTAATAGAGCTCTATTGAAAGTTCCCAATTGGTGCACTCCCAAACCCAGGCATGCAATTGAGGAACATACTGTGTTCCAATTCATAAGATGAAACTTAACCACATCCCCCAACCCATTCCATAGAAAGTTCCTATGCAGCTCCACTAATCTATTTGACTCGTGAACGGAATGGCAAACAAAGACAGTAAGTAAGGAGACTTGACAACATACTCCTCATTAGCGTCGTCCTTCCTCCTTTGGAAAGATATTATTTTTCCATCCCAACAATTATTGCTCCATCTTGACAATAGGATTCCACATTGCTTTCACCTTGAAAGACAAACCCAAAGGTGTATCCAAATTCTTGAATGGCAAACTCCCAACTTTACAACAAAGGATATCAACCAGCACTTCTATACTCCCAACGTCACCTATGAGGACTACTTCACTTGTACCTAGATTGACTTTCAATCTAGTTACTGCCTTAAAGCAAGTCAGAAACATTCTTACATAAAGAAGTGGCTTACTCTTTGTGTCACATATTAGAATCATATCATCAGCTAACAGCATATGAGAGATCTTCAACCCATCTACTTAACCATTGCCAACACTAAACCCTGAGATGTAACCCAGGCTTCTGTCTTATTCAACATCTTACTTAAGGCCTCCATCACAAGAATGAATGACAAGGCCGAGAGAGGATCACCTTGCCTTAAGGCCGTTTCGTGCTATTAAAAAAAACTTGTGGGAGAGCTATTTACCAAGACAGAAGACTGAACTATAGCAATGCATGATTCTATCCAGCTCCTCCATTTTACACCAAACCCCATTTTTCCAAACAAGTATGGTAATGCTTCCCCATCCACATGCTCTGATGTTCATTAGCCATTTCGATGTCTAAATTACATATCAATCCTGATACCATGCTCATGATTCTACTGTCAAGACAATCATTAGCAATAATTACAGAGTCCAGATTCTGCCTTCCTCCCACAAAAGTATTCAGTGTTTCAGACACTACCTTCTTCAACACTACTTTCAGCATGTTTGTCAACACTTTAGCTACCAATTTACAAATATTTCCTATGAGGCTAATAGGTCTGAAATCCAGAATATTCAAAAGATTATTCTTTTTAGAGAATGATGCAATAAAAGAAACATTGAGATTTTTTTCAAACCTACAAGAACCATGAAATTCTTTTTAAAAAGACCAGAACATCACCTTGAAGTGCCCCTCAGCAGTGTTGGAAAAATGCCATTGTAAAACCGTTTGGTCCTCGGGCTTATCACCATTCAGCTACTGCAAGGCATGCACTACCTCCTCCCTATCAAATTCCCTCTCCAACTACTTCTTTTTCAACCTCTCAATTGTAGGAAATTCCAAACTATCCACCGTTGGTCTCCTGGTCTCTGTCTCATTAAATACCCACTAGACGCCATCCTCCATATTCTTCTGTAAACAAGGTACAGAAAACCTTTCCACTGAAGCCTTGATTTTCTCCAAACACTCCCCTATCTCACATCATCAAAATACGCCGCCCACTATACAAAGGGGCTGCCCAAAAGACATCTGATAATATACTGCTTCATTTTATCAATTTTTTTCTCCTGTAAGAATAGTAGGTCCCATTTCCACTCCTTAAGCACGTTCTTCACCACTGGTCTCTTGTTGGGGTTATTCAAGGTTATTCAAATTCAACCCTCGCACATTCCAGATAATAATACCCAGCTTCATAGAGACAACTGTAACAACCCCCACCTATGCCTACCTGTCCCTGTCCCCACCTCTTGTTCCTTGTAATTCACGGTAAAATAAATGCAAGATTTTTTGTCAGCATAAATCTTTTGGGTGTTGGATTAGCAGTGTACCTATTGGAACTCCTCACCAGATTTCCTCATTTCATTTCTATTGCATCCCCTACTGTAGGTAATCAGTCTTTATACAGGATTTTGCATTTTGTAACTAAACACGTACACACACACATACATATATATGGGCAAAACTTAGATACAGTACCTTAGGTACCCCTTTTAAAATTTATCCATTTGTCTTATTAAAATAACTTAGCTAACGGTATTAACACCTTCTCACTCTCATCTCAAACTTGAAGATTTCTCCACTGCCGGATCTCCATGGCTGCTGTCAAGAGCAGGCCACCGTTAGCCACTCTCATGGTCTCTTTTGGGTTCACTCTTCTTGCTGAAGTCTAGCCTAGGCCCCCAAGGCTGAAAGCCTGAAACCCAGGAGCTCTGCCACCATCGGAAGCACACCAGTGATGCGGTGGCCACCGATCGTCCTCCTCCTCCTCCTCTTCTCTTTCTTTGTTTGTTCTTTAGTTTTCCTTTAATTTTTCTTTTCTCCTCTCCTCGTTTGATTTTATGTGGGTTTGGGGATTGGGTTTGTTTTGGTTGTTAGGGCATGATGGTTTTGGTTGGATTCCAAACACGGGGTTTTTGGGTATGGTCATTTGTAGATCCGTGAGTACATGAAATTGTTCACAGTCCATCCAAGTTCTCTGCTTCTCTAACTGTCCCTAGCTGCAGACTAGAAGCAACAAACCTTTAGGTGACAACGCTATGCACATAATTAAGCCAGCCTTTTTGTTTTTCTAAAATCTTGATTTCTTTAAAATTTTAGAAGTCTGAGAGATTGAAAAGCTAAAGAGGTTGGGTTTTCTTGTGGGTTCTCTCACATCTTGGGGAAACTGAAAACAAAAGTGAAAAGAAAGAGACAGATAAACAGACTGTGTTGACACTGTTAATTGAGTTATTTAGTGAGACAAGTAGCTAAATTTTAAAAGGGGTACCTAAGGTACTGTATCTATGTTTTGCCCCATATATATATATGTGTGTGTGTGTGTGTGTGTATGAGGCAAAACATAGATATATATATATATATATATATTTAAAATTGATATATTCTTAGGGGGTTGGGTTTAATTATTAAGCTCAGGTAAGTTCAAGGTGCAAATATTTCTTTAATTTGACACATATCTGAAACTAATAAATTTTTATTTGATCCATAACTCATAATTTTCATCACAGAATGCATGTGAGCAACTTTTGTGAATTTCACATTTAATGGCCATGACTATCTAAATCAGTAAAGATATAGAGCTCGTGATCTTTTTTCTTTTTGATTCGTTTCTCTGTCAGTGTATCTTGTAAGTGACTGCATTCTTCTTTTCCATTGTGATCTGTTGCGTTTCTTGTAGTGGATGGAGAACTCTACATGTGGGGGAAAAACTCCAATGGGCAACTTGGCCTTGGAAAAAGTAACAACTTAACCTCTTCTTTTCTGGTATAAGTGATATTATTTAATAATGGAACTTGTCATTTTATATGTCATTATTCAGCACTCTTTGCTGCATTTATTGTTTAGGCACACAGAAATTGAGAGGTGCTTGTTTGAATTAACACATATATTGTACTGATATGCAGGGTCAGCAGAAGTAGTCCCTCTACCAACCAAGGTAGACTGCTTGGATGGAATCACAATAAAAATGGTAGCTCTGGGGTCAGAGCACTCCATGGCTGTTACTGGTATGGGGAAAAAATAAACAACTTTAGAAACCTAGATTCTGTTTTAAGCCCTATTTCTGTCTTTAATGAAAACCGGGGTTGGGATTGCCATTCCCAAAGTTGTTATTCCCAATAAAATGTATTTGTACGACAACCTCAAAAAATGTGAAAGTACAATTCTTTCCTTTTTCCATTCTCATATGTAGGTGATCTCAGAAATGAAGATGAGAATTAAAACCCATACCATTCCTTTGTTGTCATCACTGTTACTTTCACCAACTCATCACAAATACTGGCATCACCAGTCACCTCTGGCCACAGAAATGTATCCAAGCATTCACATGCCATCTTTGCAGAAGGTTAAAAAAATTAAACGATTCCACAGCAAAGTGTAGATAGGTATTTTATCAAGCAGCATTTTTGCGTACCCAAATGGTTTTTGATGAAGTTGCAGGAGGTTTAGATTCTATTTGGAGTTTTTTTAACAACTCTTAGAAAGTATGATTTAATATTCCAGCAAACCCCCAAAAACATGTTTGTAGCTCAGCAAAATCTATCCTTCTTCTTATTTGAAAGAAAATAAAAATGGTTACATGGATTGGATCTGAAAGTTACTGGCTGTAGGCTTTGATGGCCAAGAGGTGGTACTTGTGGAATAGTAGTGTCCTTGTTATTTCTGGTTGGTTTTTGTTGGGTCATGGCAATGATGATGTGTGAGAGTTTGTGGAAATAGGGATGACAATTTCAATCCAACCCGCCCTGCCCTATAAAGATGATGGGGCTGGGAAGGAGTGAAATCTTTGCCCTAACTATCAGTGCAGTAATGGGTTCAACGATGGGTGCTGGTCAATGATGGGTGATGTTAATGAATAGAGTGGAAGTGGCATGAGAGAAGGGTGAAAAGATTTTTCTTTTTTCTTTTCTTCCTGATTTTTTTTCCACTAAAATTTTTTGTTTTATGGGTATGGGAACCAAATTATTTTGGGTATTTATTAGGGAATGGGACTGGGTTTTGTGCATATCCAACAAGGGGAGTAGATCTTGTGGGAAAGTGAGATCCCGCTTCCCTATTCCCATACCCATTGAACAAATTTAAGCTTATTGTGTGATTTTTTGCTATTTATGGACAAGTTATGCTTGTGTAAATCTTTGTTTCATCTTGGTCCTTATTTATTTTCTCCACCAGATAGCGGTGAGGCTTTAAGTTGGGGGATTGGAGATTCTGGACGACTTGGCCATGACCATGACCATGACTCAGGCATTTTAGGGTTCTTCAAGAGCACCAGGTTGAATTTTCATTCATTCTTTCTTTCTTCTTGAGCAATAGTGTTTCATAAGTACTATGTTATTGAAAAAAGTAAGAATGAAAGGTACAAGAAGAACTCAAGTAACAGGGAGGTGCTATAGTGTCTGGCATATATGTACTTTTGTTGTTCAGTCTGAGTTCTTTGATGATGCTTTGTTTTAATTAATATAAGGATCGATTACATATTTGGTCCTAACCTTTAATCTGTGTGTCAATTTGGTCTCTGACCTTTCAAATGTGTCAATTTGGTCCCTCACCTCTCTCCCTATGACTCCCCTACCCCTCTCCCTTCCCCCACCACCTCTCCCCCTTCCACCACCATCACTGCCTCATCCATTTTCATTCCCACCTTACCCCCCCCCCCTTCTCCTTCCCAGCCTTGCCACCCCAATTTACTTATGCCCCTTTCTTTTGGCCGAATCGTTTTGGCCAATCCCAACAACTATGTCCTATCTCCACAACTGTTAAAAACATTCACCACCTTTCAGACACTAACCTGCCACCACCCCCCACCAATCCCTCAGTATCCAACCACTCATTCTCTACCCCACGCTGCCAAGCCTTTTCCTAAACCTGAGGTGCTTAAGGGGAAATCACATGTTTTTTGGATAGGTTCAAAAACTTTTTCTTTGGGTTTTGATGGTGGCAGATTTGGTTCTTTTTCCATTACAGAACGTTGGGGTATCTTTCATGGTTCTATTCGTATGTGTCGTTTGGGCTTGGACTGGATTATTGCATGCTTATCTGAATTAAGTCAGTGGGATTTTAGGAAAAAACATTTTTACAAATGTTTTAGGAGATTACCAGTAGATCAAATAAGGGTGGCTTGTTTGTGGAAATCTCTGAATATTGTCATGGAACAAGACGGGGCTGCTTGTGAGTTCCAGAGGGTGTTAAGAAGGCTGGTTGGGCTCTTCTTCATTTGCATTTACGCGAGTGTTTCTTGGGAAAAACTACTTCTAGGCCGGGGAAAGAGGCAGTGGCTGGTGGTGGGGTGAGCTTTAATTCCACCGGCAATCTAAAGCCTAAAGGTTGGCAAAATATTAATGAGCAAAACACAGAAGCAGGAAGAGGTTTAAATTTTGAGAAGCAGTTTCCAAAATTAACCAGTAATTTCAAACAGAAGGAGAGATTTGGGGGGATTTGATTTTTTTTTTTTTTTTTAAAGTCAAATGAATCTGCTCTTTTTAATTCTGGCCGGCCTACACATGCTTTTAAAGTTAAATGGACTCAAGCCCATTTTTATTTTAAAAAAATATCAGCTGATTTGGCAGGTGCTGAAAAGCATAAAGTGGTTTGGGCTGAGAAAGTAAAGCCCAGAGTGGAACAAGAAACAGTAAGCCCACAACCCATGAGTCCTGTCATTTTGAGTGGGCCTATCCCAGAGTTTCAAGCCCAACCCGTGAGCTCCGTTTCAATAGCTCATCAAGTGGAAGAGGTTTTGGGGTCCATTGGATTCAGGGAAGAGTGAGATTGTTCCAGTGGGGGTGGTAGGAAGTTTGGATACTCTGGCTGGTGTCTTAGGTTGCAGTGTTGGTAGGTTGCCCATGATTTACTTGGGTATGCCTCTTGGAACTCATTTTAAGGATCCATCAATTTGGAATCCTATTATAGAAAATATGGAGAAGAAGCTTTCTGGTTGGAAACATTTATATTTGTTGAAAGGGGGTAGATTAACCTTATTGAAAAGTACCCTTTCAAGCCTTCCCACCTATTTCTTATCCTTGTTTACTATCCCTCTAGCTATGGCAAATAGATTAGAAAGGATCTAGAGAAATTTCCTGTGGGGGAGTTCTGAAGAAGCTTTCAAATATCCTCTTGTTGCTTGGAATAAGGTGTGTTGACCAGTTGAAACAGGAGGTTTGGGGATAAGGAGGTTTGGGTTGTTTAATCAAGCCCTGCTTTGAAAATGGTTGTAGCGTTTTGGAAGTGAAACCAATCACTTATGGCGTCAGGTTATAGCTACCAAGTATGAAGAGTCTAGTGGAGGTTGGTGCACTAGAGTTAGTAGAGGTGCTCAGGGATGTGGAATGTGGAAGAATATTAGGAAAGGTGCTGAGAGTTTCTTTAGTCATGTGTTGTATGTGGCGGAAGAGGGTCTTCGTATTTGATTCTGGTATGATCTTTGGTGTGGGCTCATTCCCTTAAACGATCTTTACCCTAATCTTTTCTCTCGTGCTATAGGTAAAGAAGCTTGGATTTCGAAGTTGATTAGTATTTCACCAGATGGTGGTAGTAGGAGTTGGAATATTAAATTCCACAGGGCTCCTGATGATTGGGAGGAGGAAAGGGTATTTGCTTTTTACAAGCTTATTTATTCCAAAATGCCTAGGGGTGAGGGGACTGATAGGTTGTTTTGGAAGTTAACCCCGAATGGTGTTTTTGATGTGCGCTCTTTCTATAATTCATTATCTGCCCCTCCTACCTTTTCTTTCCTGTGGAAATGTATTTGGAGTAGTAAGGTACCTAAAAGAGTGTTTTTCTTTTTGTGGACTGCAGCTCGAGATAGTATTCTTACTATTGAGAACCTTGTAAAAAGGAACTTGTCTTTGGTTAATTGGTGTTGTTGTGTCGTTGCGATGGAGAATCAGTGGATCACCTTTTACTTCATTGCAAGTTTTGACACGCCTTATGGAGTGAAGTGTTTTTGATGTTTGGTTTGTAGTGGATGATGCCAAGGACGGTTGTTTCTCTTCTTTTTGCATGGGAGAATTGTTTGGGGTTACACTCCTCGTCTATCTGGAATATGGTTCCAACCCGTTTGATGTGGCTAATTTGAAGGGAACGAAATACCCGCACTTTTGAGGACATTGAGAAATCTGCGAATTCTTTGAAGTCTTTGCTAGTTGGGACATTGTTTGGGTGATCTCGTACTTGGGGTTTTTCACAATGTATTTTCATTTTTGATTTCATGCATTCTATCTCTGTTTGATTTGTTTATATTTGTTTCTAGTATATTCTGTTCATCATCATGAACATGATGTACTTTTTTTAATGAAGATATCTATTACCTATCAAAAAAAAAAGTGATGCATGAAAAATGTTGACGTGGCTAACAATCAAATTAAAATATTATTATTTATGCCACATGGAGTTCCACATAAGCTGCCATATGGCATTAATTAAAAATAATAATTAATTCATCATTTATCTTTAATTACAAAAACTTAAAAAATAGATTTACACGTCATATCTGTTAATTAATTCATCATTTATCTTTAAAAAAAAATTAAAACTCCATACTCTCCCTTGTCTCTCTCCGTTTCACATTTGTTCTTTCCCCTAGACCTTTCTGCCATTAGAGCCTATTTGTACAAGCAATGGAGACAGCTGGAGGTATATGATAACCAAAATTGCCTTTGTCAAGAAACCCAAAGTGTTCTTGGTTGTAATAAACCAAATTTGCTTCAGGCAAAAAAGAAGATGATTCAAACCTAAATGAATGAACTAGCGTTCTTGGCAACCCTAACAAAAACGCAAAAAAAAAAAAAAAAAAATCAATAAAAAGCTAGGTTGCACCGACATGCCATTTTTGGCAAAGTTCCGGTGTCCGACACGTGTCGAACACCGATATCGGTAAGACCTGCCAAACTCTGACGTCCAACACGGCGTGGACACGCCAGCAGTGGAAAAAAAAAAAGATTCACAGATTTTGACAGACGGACAAATCATTACCGTTGATTTTGTGATATCCCCTAAAACAAAAAAGCTTGAGTCTGAGAAGTGAGAAGTGAGAAGTGAGAAGTGAGAAATCAGAAACCCACTGCCTAATCCTCCGGTCCCTCCCTCTGCCTGCTGCCCTCTATCCCCCGCCAGTGCTAGATCGGGCCGATCGGTGAGCTCCATAAACAATCGCCATGCCCTCTGTCCCTTCCGATCTCTCTCTCTCTCTCTCGGCGTGGACAGGTCCAACCTTCTCTTCTCTCTCTCTCTCTCTCTCTTTCGCGATTTCTCTTCCTTTTTTTTCTTCTTTCTTTTATCTGCTTTGGGTGTACTGTGGCGTGTTATAAATTATAATGTTTATTATGAATTTAGTGATTTTTGTTTTTGTGTGTCCTGCTATAGTTTTATTTAGCTTGTTTTCCTTTTATGTTTTTAGTTTGGCGTTGAATGTAGCCTATTTAAACTTTTGGTTTGTACTCTAAACATTTTATGTGGATTATTGTACTACTTTGGGTGTTGGTTTACTTATTTGTAGTTCTTACATAATTTAAATTCTAGACATAAACGTATTTTATGTCTAAAAATATTAAAAAATATGCCTAAATATAAAATTTAATTAATTATTTAATTTCCATACCCACGCCGTATCGTACCCATATTTTTCAAAAATTGCCATACCCCCGTATCCGTACCCGTGTCCGTGTTGGTGCAACTTAGATAAAAAGCGCAAATAAAGTAAAAGCAACTCATGGCAGGATGAAAGAATCGAAATGAGGTCAAAGAGGGCATTTGGTTGAGCTCAAAGAACTTGAAGCGACGCCTTGAGAGCTTTATCGGGCTTGGATGGGTCGAGAAATACAGGAGACTTCAAACCCAAACCCTCTTTCGCAGTTTCCTGCTCTCTCACATGGATACAGCTCATTTGAAGAAGTTTCTATGGTTATCTGGCTATACTTTTCCTTTCCTTTTTAGCTATTAACATGTCTGTTTTTGTGCAGTGAATACACACCACGGCTTATTAAGAATCTTGAAGGGATCAAGGTATTTTACTTGTTTAATTGGTGATTGATCGTTCATATCCTAGTTTTCCATTAATATTGTGGTTTTTGAGATTCATTATTGATGCATACACAGGTTAAAAATGCAGCTGCTGGGTTGCAGCATTCCGCATGCATTGATGGTATCTTTTTAAACTTCATTATGATTCATTGCTCTCTGTGGCAAAGCTTTGGCTTCCTTTAAAATCTCTCTCTCTCTCTCTCTCTCTCTCTCTCTAAGTTCCTTTTAAATCTCTTGTTTTATATTTTTCTGAATTTTGCAGAAAATGGCTCTGTCTTTGTATTTGGTGAAAGCGCAGTAGATAAAGAGGTAAATCTTGGAGTCAGATTTTAAATTGATCTTTATACTCATAGTTTCTTGAACTATTTGGTCACTTTATAATCCTATTCTTACCATGACTTAACAAAAATTAATTCAGGTCTTTGGGAAGGTGAATAATACAACAGCACAGTTCATGATTAGCGAACTTCCATATTCAGAAGAAGTTGCATGTGGTGGCTATCACACATGTGTTCTAACAAGTAATTCATTATCTTCTCTTTCACACACACACACATATATATAATTACTTATTTTATTTCCTGATCATGAGCTAGGAAGAACAGAACTTATGAAGTAAAGAAAACTTAGTGATTTTGCTTTCTTGTCTACCTGACAATGATCAATTTGTTCCCTTTGAACAGTGTCTTATCTAGCAACTATTCATAAGCCAGGTTGCCTCTCTTTTGATGGGACTTTATTTGCATAATCACAACCATCCTATCCAAATGCCTAAAAAGAGTTCTCCCACTGAGTGTTCTTGAAGGAACTGTATCAGCCTGAAAAGAGATCTGGCTTGACTGAGAATTATTCAAATCCACAAATCAATTCAAGAAAAATTAACAAACTAATAGTAAAAAAGGACATGTTTAAATAGGTGATAGGAAATATGATTTTGTATAGAATAGAATGGCGGAGAAGAGTAGACGTGGCCCTTTCATAGATTTTGCTAACGTTTTATTATGGCCATTGATTGTTATAACAAAAAGAAATGGAGAAAATGGGTTGCCTTGCCTCAAATCTCTGGAACTACTAAATAAGTCACTAGGACTAGTATCTGATTCAATCAAATAGAAAATCTGACTGTGAAATTACAATAGTGTCTTCAGGGATCCCTAAAACGAAAATGCCACATCATATATATATATATATATATATATATATATATATATATATATATATATATATATATATCAGTGTGCGTGTGTGTGTGTGTGTGTTTGTGTGTGAAAATTCATTCCACCCGACTGGTTCAACTGTAAATCAGCAGCTAAGCTGGTTCTTTACCCTTAAAAAACAAGTAAAAATAAACTTAGGAACCATCCAGTCCACAATTTCAAGAATCACCTTCCATTTCAAAAAATTGTCATTTCGCCCTCCATCACTTGTTCACCACAGCCCAACCTGTGGATCTCACTAAAGCTTCTCCTGTCCAATTTCCTCTATAGCCCCATGTAGTCAATCTCATTTGATGTGGACCACTGGCAATCTCATTCAGCGCGAGAGCATTGATCTTATTTGCTTCGTTTGTCATGGATCGAAATGAGATTTGAAGGGATGCTCCATGATTCAGCCTCAAAACCTTGAACTTCTCTATTTTCCAGTTCTATAAATGGTCCGTTTTTTTAACACTGCCCAATCCAGAATCTTTTTACCTTCTATGAAAGTATTATGTTTGCTAAAGAAGACCTTCTTGTACTTTCCTTAGTCTGTAAGCCAGCTCTTTTGCAAGCAATTTTTACATACTGCTCACCAAACTATAGACCTGATTGGATATCTGGCTCACCCACTTTCTTTGGAAATAGTATGATGAAATAAGCATTCAGGCTTTTCTCAAGGCAGTTAGAATCCATATCAAATCCTCCTTCAGCACAAACTAGCATGACTGAGAAACTGCATAGGGAAACCCATTTTGCCAGATACTTTATCTACATTTATACTCTTTTGTTCTGCAAACAACTCTTCCTCTTCATATGGCCCTTCTAACCATCCTGCCTCTTCATTGTCAATGGACACTAGCTATAACCATCCATGTAAGGTCTTCTCATGTAAGGTCTTCTCCTACAGATTATAGATATTAATTTTTGTAGATTTGAACTATGCCCTCCATTCCCTATCGTTTGATGATAATCAAATACAAAAGTCATGAGCTTTGTATGTGAACAGTGCTTAACTAGGAAGCATGTGTACAGGTATGAGTACAACTCAGTGACAGCTAATTTTTGAAAAATTATCCCCTATTAGCCCTTACCTAGGAAGCATGGGTATAGGTATAGCACCCCAAATGAAGTGTCCATGCTTCCTCGCTTTAAAACAAGATTTCACTGAGAAAAAAAAAGCTTTCTGTGTGTGTGTGTGTGTGCACATGTATGTAGTCTCATGTTTCAACAGAGAATTTTCTTTACTGTTTCCTTTGAATGGATCCATGCTCTATTTTCTGTCTTTTCTTTTGGGTAAATAAAATACACTAACCTCCTTTGAGATTTTCCTAAATGACACTCTCAAACACTTCATGAAATGACACTGCCCCCCTTGAGGTTTGTATAAATACAACAGCCAGATTTTCAATAATAGAATAGTCCATTTTGAAATTATTATATTAATTTAGACATACCTCAAGAGGGAAGTTATTCATCCACAAACCTGAGGAGAGTGTCATTCTGTACATATTTTGGGCAAGAATTTTTTTTAAAATGGAATATTGCATTAGTGAAATCACAGTTTGAGAGGGCATGGACTTAACTATTGTATTTATATAAATCTCAAGAGAGGAGTGTAATCAATATATATATAAAAGCAGAGATCTTATGTGAGAGTGCATGAGGTGCTGCCACGTGGCACTCTAATATTACATTTAACTTTTTTTACCTTTTTTCATTAAATTTTTTTAACTGTTACCCAATAGATCATAGTAACTCATTTTTACTATTATATAAATTAGCATTTTTTACCTCTTTTTATTTTTTTTTTTTACTATTACCCAATAGATCATAGTAACTTCTTTTTACTGTCTTGTCACGTGGCATTCTAAAATTGCATTTAACATTTTTTACCTGTTTTCATTAAGTCTTTTTAACTGTTACTCAATACATCATAGTAACTTATTTTTACTATTATATAAATTTAGCATTTTTTACCTCTTTTTATTAAGTTTTTTTTACTGTTACCCAATAGATCATAATAACTTCTTTTTACTATTATATAAAATATGGGTTGTTCTTGACAATTAGACCAAAATTAATTCACTATAAAATAAACTACATTTTAAAAGTAGACCAAACCTTATGAAAAATTCAAGCCAGTTCTGACCTTACATATTATGACCCAAGTTTGACTCTTCCCACGTGTAAATCAAAGGAAAAACTCTTACCCTCTTACAAACTCTCTTCTTCCTCCCCCACGTATAGGTGATACTTCTAGAAAATCTCATCCTCATGAAATCATGTCTTCATTTTTCCCCAATTTCAATTCAATATACATTTGTCTATTAATAATGTTCTATGCAATTTATGCAGACAAATTTTCTGTCATCAACCAGTGCAACAAAAATATATATAAATCCTAAGATCCTTGCTGAAATAATTGACAAGTGCATATTTCTAAAATTTATAATAACAAAAAAGTCTAATAAATATCATATACTATCTCACAAAATGCCATTAACTTAATATTTTCTTTAAAAAAAATCAATGATAGGAATGGTAAAAAACATGATCTTATACAAGAAATACCAAAAATACATGCAAAAAAAAAAAATTCATAGGAGGATTTATCTTTAAATATTATGAAGACAATAGTAAAAATAAAATGCATTGAATGAGATCCTACGAAACAGGTTTGTTAATCATTTCAATTTATACTCATCATTTACGTAAAAAAAAAAATCATACATCATATTATTTACATTAAAAAAAGAATGCATATTAATTTCAAAGTTCATTACAAGATGTAAACTACTAGGGTATTGTAATAATAAGTAATATTGATACAACAATAGGTTGATATTACATTTTATGCGTACTTTGTGAAAGGAATGTCAAACCACTAGCAAAATCATTTTGGTATGCAAAATGTGAAACAAAAATAAATCTTTCTATCCCAAAGTTAGAGGCACTCACATTAACTATATACCCTCCAAATATTTATATATCTCACTATAACTACTATATATATATATATACAATTGCAAACTACTTCAGATACATGATTCAAATTGAAGTTTTTTATACAACTATCAAAACAAATTTTGTGATATTTGATTGAGATGTCGAGAAAATCCTAATTGAATCTACAAGATATTTTGCTGAAAAATAAACTGAGGTACAACTTATTTAAATTAGTGTAAAAATATTGATATTGGAGAACGAATTCCACGTGATTTGAAAAAAAAATTAGGAAAAAATGTATTTCTCTACTTCATTTGAATTAATTCAATCTAAAGGATGGTTTTGAAAATTACATAGTTGTTAAGATTCTTGATGCACCTTCAAATGATAAAAAGTTATGGAAGAAAAAAAAATACACAATTCAATATGCTATATTAATTCTTTTTGCTGCACTATTCCAAAATTAACAAAAATAAAAAATAAAAATATTTACAAAAAACTGTAACATCAGTGAAATTTAATATAAATGCAAATACTATGAAAAATCTTAGCGACAAAGTCCAAACTTTGTAAGATCCAATTAAGAATCTCTCGATGCCAATTCATTAGTGATTAACACAAATGATGTAACAAAAGTAAAAAAATGATGAAAGCTCAAAAATTGAACAAATATGGACGGACTAAACTTCAAACGTTGAAGATAGAGAAACTAATGATGATAACAAGCATCACCATACCTTAATAACAAAGATTGAAGAAACAAAAACAAAACAAAAAAAAAAAATTTCGTAATGAAGCTTTTTATTATATCATATAATGAAAATCAATAATATAGAATGAATTAATATGCTTTTATTAACTTTTATTGTACAATATTACTCCAAGTGGTTTTAATTATTGCTCATTACTTGAACAAAATAATTATAATAAATATATGTGAGCAATTTATAATTGTTACTTTTTATGATGAACTTATTACTAACAAAGTTTTATAATAAATATGCTATAATATATGTCTAATATTTTCAAAATCAAATTTACATAAAACATTACAATAGTATCCGTGCATCGCACGGGAAACTTACTAGTTTATACAAACGTTGGGGGAGAGTGTCATTTTGATAAACCTCAAGGGAGGGTGGCAAAATTTACCCTTTTCTTTTTGATTCATCATTAATCTCTTAACTGCTCTCTCTCTCTCTCTCTCTCTCTCTCTCTCTCTCTATATATATATATATATATATATATCTCCAATTACTTTTATAAAATTTAATCCTTTTTTTTTCTTTGTTCGTTTCACCATTTTATATAGGGAGTGGAGAATTGTACACTTGGGGCTCAAATGAGAATGGCTGTCTTGGAATCGGGTTTTTCTCCACTTAAAGACTTCATTTTTAACCTGAAACTTTGGACATTTAGTTACCAGATAGTTATAATTTTGCTTGAAGAATACTGATATCTCCATTGATTAATTTTAGTTCTACAGATGTATTTGATCTGCCCGAAAGAGTTCAAGGTCCTTTCTTGAAATCTCCTGTTACCAAGGTTTGTTTTACTGCTTTTTCTAATAGCATCTTCTTATGTGTACATTAAATTACATATTTTTGTAAGGAAACAACTTAGGGTCCGTTTGAATATAGCTGAAACTGAAAACTGAAAACACTGTAGCAAAATAAATTTTTAATGGGTTAAAAACACTGTTCACGCTTAAAATTACTGTTCATTTGGCCTAAAATCACTGTTCATGGCCAATGAACAGTGCACAATGCGAGTCCCATTGAAGAAAAAAAAAAGGGAAGGGGCTGAAACGCAGACGCTGGGTGTTTCAGCCCCTCCCAAACGCACTCTTAGAGGAATTTTTTTTTTTTGATAAGTAATGAAATTTTTTATTAAGCTAACAAAAAAAGTGTCACCCAAGTATACAGGAAGTATAAACTAGGGACAAGTACAGTCAAACACACAAATTACAAGCATCCATCAAAGCATGAACCTAAAATATTGAATGACTGCCTACTGCTGACAACAAATCAATAAAGTTTTGAAGAAGAAAAGTTTTAGGTTTGGAATTGTCCTTTTAGAATCCTCAAGATCTGGTTATTTCTCTCCCGTCAAATGCACCACATCAAACAATGAGGGACAGCCACAACTTAGAGGAAAATTTTATATGGACTAGTAATATCATAATAATGGTAGAAATTGAGTCACATTTTTGTTTTGATATTATACAAACCTCCATAAAATAAAGTCTATGCGTATTTTATCAATTCCTTTCCAGTCTTCAGACCATACTTTGTGTATAGTATATCCTATCCGAATACAATTTTTAAATTGGATTGATTATTGATTACTAAAGTAAGTAAGTTTGTTTGACAAAATTAAGACTTCTTGATGAAATTAAGAATTATTGTGCATATCAAATTAAAATAAGTGTAATTATTATTACTGATCAATAAATATATGGATAAAAATACCTAAAAAAGGAGTTTTTGCTGTTCACTCTTTGAATTTTCGAGTTATAAAGAGCATAACACAGTAATAGAAAGAGAACTTTAAAGGCAGTGAACATAAGCAACCAACCCCGACTGATGGTAGAAAAATTTATTGCTCAAATTCTTACATCAGTTTCATATTTGATGTCTCATATCTTTGCCAAATATGTGTATACAGGTTTCATGTGGTTGGAAGCATACAGCAGCTATTTCTGGTAAGAACCTTTTCAAAACTAAAGCCAAGTTGGGGTTTGTAGTTTCATCTATAGCATTTTTCTAAAATTATCAACATATGGGTGTTAATTTTTACATTCTTATAAAATTGAATTTTCAAATAAGGTCTAGATTTATTTTAGTTTTGGAATTTTTTTCGAAATAATGTTTACATTCCCTCAATTTATTGAAACAGCTGATAAGCAATATTTTGCTGAAAGGCTTGCTGCTTTTCCTCTGTGGATTTCATCCTTTTCTATCATAATTGGTGACACAGAGGAGAATACAATTATGTGGAAATTCTAAATATGAAATATTTCAGTTGGAAACCAAGCAACTTTCTCCTATCTGACTATATTCTTGTATATCATTGAAAACTCCCTAATAAAAGTCTGAGTGGTAAACAACTTAAGTTTGCAAATAAGTCAGTCAGCTAGTTTTCTCCTCTATTGAAGCGACACAGATTCTATTCGGAGTGTCACTAATCTCATGCCCGTTGACTTCTAAGATTGGCTACTACGATATACAAAGTTGGCTAGTTAGGTATTGAACTTTGTGGTCAGAATCTTGAAAACTATACCTGTTCATAAAAATTATGAGCACACCAAATTGTTGAGGGATTTAAAATTCCAAATAGATACAAATAAAGGGCCAGTTTTCTGTTTCAAAAGTTTGTTATACATTTAGCGAAAAATTGGGAAGAGTAAAGGGAGAAATATCTCTTGGAGGTTCTTTACCTAGGAATAATTCTATAAATATCATGCTATTAGAATCAAGAGATTCTTTCTTATCGTATTTCCCAAGTATTTACCACCTTGTTAGCCTCTTTACCTAGTGTCATGATAGATGTGTCTCTTTTTACCTTTTTCTTAACTATCTTAATATCCCTGATCAAGTAAACCAATTTCAAAGTGAATAAATTTCTTTTTTATCAGTAGTCATCAAAATCAGGATATGTGTTAGGGTCATCATATGAATTGGAGAGAGATTGAATATTTTATACACCTTCTTTGAAATTATATATTTTTTGGAATAATTTGCCAACCAAATTGTACAAGACTGGACTTGCTTATTTGTTTGTTATTAGATCACAAACTCACTCCTTTTTATGTTTATCTGGTCTTGAATTAAATTCCTTGTGTACATGCATTCTAATCAACAATATAGGTTCCCCCTTTTAAGTAAATGCAGCAGTAAATTCTTCATGACATTGATGCTTTTTTCCCAGATCTGGTTGAGTTGAAGGTTTGCAAGTTCCTCATCATTCATTTCTAGTTTGCTTGGCCTCAGAACATAAGAAAGCATGACCAAGCTTACATCTTAGTGCACACTATGCCAGGAATTTACATCCTAGCTTTCAAGCACAGAATGCTTCTGATCAGGCATAGCAATGGCCATTTTGGCCCAACCATAGGGCCTGCCCCTCCCTGCCCTGTTGAAGGTTTAGGGTGGGGGCAGATTTCTATTTTTCACTCATAGCAGGTTTAGGGCAGGGTGGGTATTGGCTCCTCCAACTCACAATTGACCTGGGTATTTTAGAACATAATGGAAATTATTTGCCCTAGCAGCAGTCAAAGCCCTCCTCTCTCTCTCTCTCTCTCTTAGTCCACTCAACCCAAGGAGCAGTAAGGCTAGGCAGCATTCAGCCCCCCTCACCTCTCACCAAGGCAGCTTACTTGTGCTGGAGCCCACCTGACACCGTTTGTACCAAGCCACTCACCAGTTACATTTTCATTTATAGAAATAATTTGTCTCATGACCAGATAGGCATTGTTATTTCCTTTGTTCTTTCCTTTGAATTTCTTTTGATTTTTATTAACCTAGAGAAAGCGTATGATAAGAGTACCTAGAAGGGTTATGTGGTGGGTAAAGAGAAGAAAAAAAATTCCTCTAAAGTATATTAAGGTGATTAAAGATAAGTATGTATAGAGCTGTAACTAGTGTGAGAACAAAGCAGAGGCATCGCAAGTGAGCTTCCTATCACAATAACTCCCCCCATTTATGTTGGTTTATCATTCCTATGACGATGACACAGAGCAGAGCAAGAAGAGTATTTCTAAAATTCACAAGAGATATACATCAATAATTATTGACATTGAACATGAAAGCAGCACAAACTTGGAAGATTGGTTTTACTCATATCAAGATGCTTTGTTTGGTAAACAATTCTACTTCAAATATAGAACATCCTGACAGTAACATGCAATGTAGCTCAAAGGTTTATATCATAGCTTACATACTTCAGTTCATCAGTTCAAGTTCCTGTGAATATGGAAAGTGACATTTTCACAATTTGATTAAGGCCTGTTCAGTCTAGCAAACAGTTGATCTAGTGGCTTTATGGTTTAACTGTGAGTCTGACTCAAGCAGGTCCAATTCAGATTTTTACCAAAACTGGTCTAATAAGAGGTTGGCAGAAATAGGGCCAATTCATAGTTCAGACAGTCCACCAGCCGGTCTGGCCCAGGTTTCGAAACACAGCTATAACATCCTAGAAGAATTTTATCCCTACACATGCTGAAAATAGAGGCAATGATATGGTGCTTCAACTATTTTCTGAACATTATAATGTAAATATTATTCCTTGTGCTCACCCATTTTATGGTGCTCTTTGAACATGCTTGAGAAAGCACCACACCTTTTTATTTACAGCCTTTCCATATGACATTTTCACTTGTCCTCTTTGAACGTGCTTGTAGGAACAAAAATACTTTGTCTACAAGATTTGATGGGACATTGCAATGTATTTTAGTTGACATATTGTCCATTTCCTCCAATACATGAGATCTCATTATGGCTAAATGTTCCATTTTGTAATTTATTTTAGCGTTTGAAAAAACTTTGAATCAATGCAGGATGTATATTTTCTGACAATTTATTATTTTCATCCAGAAGGAAATATTTTCACATGGGGTTGGGGTGGTTCACATGGAACGTTTTCTGAAGATGGACATTCTTCTGGCGGACAATTGGTTTGCTTCCCACTCTCTTGAATGATTTTCATCTGCATTGTCTCAGTAATTGACATGCAACATAAAAAGCCATAGTTATACCAATAATCATGATCATTATCATGACTGTTGAATAATTTGAATATTCAAATAGTCCATGAATATTCACGTTTCAATTGTATTGTGTATAGTCTCTATTAATGGCCATACTTTATTCCTATAGGGCAATGATAATACATTGTAGCACATTGTTATTTAAATTCTGCATTATCTTCAGGCATTATCCTATTAACTATGGTGCTTATAATACCATAGTTCAATGATCTTGAGGCATTATCCTCTATCATTTGTGGTGCTTTAATAAATTGTGTTGCAGTGATCTTGAGTTGTTATCGTTTATATGTGATGGTTGTCACACCAATGCAGTTTATTCCTTAGCTCTATTCTTCTCTTGTTCTTCATAGTCTTAAATCTCATTTTGCTGTACTTAACCCTGTAGTTGAGATATTCAATGATATGTTTCTTTGTATAGGGTCATGGAAGTGATGTCGACTACATTAAACCTACAATGATTACGTTTGAAGGGAATGCGAAAGCATTGCAAATTTCGTGCGGGTTTAATCACACAGGTGCTATTCTTGAATACACCTAAGCTTTGGCTTCCTTAATTTCAGCTATTCATTGCACAGAAGCAGTTCAGACTTTTGCTATTGCCAATCACATTCATTCATTCATTGTGTCATTCTTGATTGAGGGCTATGTATTATACAAGATACCAGAATAATTTTCACAAATCCAGTATATACAAGTACATACAACAAAGGTCTCAACCAATACAAAGCACAAGGTTTGCAGACCCAGACCGTTCATTGAACTGTATAAAGGAGAGGTTCAAGGTTTTTGAGGTCGAACCGAGATCAAACTGTAATGACGTCATAATTAATTTAATAATTAATTATAGCCTAAATATAGATATTAAATTTATAAAACTAGCAAAATTGACTAATCTATCTATATATGCGAGGGAAATTTAATGATTTTCAAGCACATATTTAATAATTAAATAAGAAAGTTAATAAAATAAAATAATAACCATGAAAACATTAAAATTTATGATTAATTTTTGAAGTAAAGTTGAATATCTTTGAAGGATTTTAATTATAATTTTGTTTTATTCCTTGTAAAAGATGGATAATTTAATTAAGTAGAATAAAATTGTGTTAAGTTGTTTTTATTAAAAAAAAATTGCTCAGGGGTTGGACCGCCGGCTTTAGGGGTTCAATCCCGATTTTAGGGTTCACAGAATTGTCATATATGCCTGGTTCTCTATGCTTAAAAAATTGAATTTTTATTCAGTTTTCGGTTTTCACGGTCCGACCTCCCAGTCCGGTCTAGGTCTAAAAACCTTGACAAAGCATGTAGTGTCATTGATGTCGGAATAACAGAATGTATTGTATCCGAAAAATAATTATTCACTACTGAGGACTTTATGCAATCATTTGACAATATATTTTTTGTACGAGAATTTGCTATATACAATTATTTAAGAGAAAATATGCATTATGATGCTTTGACAATTAAGGATTCACAGCTATGACTTGAAAGATGCCAAGATTTCAAGTAATTGACTAAATTTGGAATTTTCTTGGTTATCTTGAAAGATGCTGACTTGGAAGTTTTTGATGCAAATTATTTTACCTCGTCTTGCAAAGTCTACCCACATTTATATATTGTTCCTAGCTTCCTGACCGAAAAGGTAGTTCCTTCTACAGCACTTCTTCCCATTCTATATGTTTCATCATGTGCTTAAACTGGAATTATTGGGTTTGTCTTACCTCCAATTATTTTTAAACTAGAATCTTCTTTTGTTTTAATAAAAAACTGTCATATCACTCAATAACTAAATAAAAGTTGGAGATTAAAACCCACAACTATTTCTCAATGTATATTTAAAATAATATGAGATGTCTAGTTAAAAAAATATTGGGGATAAGCTAAATCTGAATTGTTGTTCTTATAGAATTTAATGCTTTTCTTCTAGTGGCTTGCCATGTGTCAATCATTGAAGGATGGCATAATTGGACTTTTATTCTTTTTTGGGAGGCAAGCTTGGAATTCAAAATAACTCAAACAAACCATTACATTTTTACACTTAGAACAAGAAGTGAAGCCCAAAATGCAAGAAAATACAGACAATAAAGGAATACCGATTTATTTTTAGTGGTAAATGCGAGTGTGATGAAAGGGAGGGAGTATGACTAGTGTTGTACAAGAATGAGTTGATCAAATCCTCTTGCTAAAAAATTGTGGGAAAACTGGAGGGAAGAAGTGTAAGGAGAGGGACTTATTCTTTTCAAGTACAACCAGTGATTTGAGGATTTTGACCCATTGAAACTTCTGTATTGTACATGCTCTTATAGAAGTTTACATGGCCACTTATGAAATGTCAAGCTCATGCGTGTAGGATGTAGCACTTTCATGAAGTGCTGAAGAACTATTGACGCAATACTTTTCATCCTCCTAGCCACAAGACTCAATCTTACCCCATGAAAACTCATAGGTTTGGATCATGAATATGAGCTTCAAGTGACATCCCAACTTGATCTGTCATGGGTGGCGTGATTTCAATAAGAAATCTACTGATTTAAGGTGTTTCAACCATGGAGTTCCAATAATCTACTTATTACCCTTATGATCAGGCTCTTTTGGTCATGATCCTATTTCCATCCCTGATGTAGCTTATGACTAATCCTATTGGCGCAAGCTAACAAAATTGCTAAAACCATTATTGATGAAAAACCTGTTAGAAGAACATCTTTTGAATACTTTTGATAGATGTGAAACGAATAGTAAAAGTTTGGTTTATTTGAAATGAACTTTCCTGATATTTTCCACTATGCAAATAATGTCAAATTGTTTTTCAACTACTTTTGAAGGACAAATGAAAAGGAAAAGCTAATTCTTGCTACTATGCAAATATTAATGGTTCCTACTATGTTTATTTTGCCTATAAAAGGCTACTCTCCATTTGTAGGACAGAATTCGACTTAGAATTCAGTTTTAGTCCTACTTAGCTTTCATATTTCTCCTTTTCTTCCCCAATTACATAGCCTTGTAACCTTGCTATTATTCTGCTTGGAAAACTATTTCCTACAACTATTATTTCCTGTTAGTGTTTTATTTTAAGCTTTTAATATAATCTTCTGTTAAAGCGTCTATTGTTATTTACTTTAAGCCTATTTACTTTAAGTAAATATTTATTATTCATCTTTACTTCCGCCTATATATATATATATATATAGAGAGAGAGAGAGAGAGATGGGCTAGGAGCCCATGTCATGTGGAAAGATTTGTGGATCACAAAGCCTAGTTTGTAAAGCAAAAAGAATGATGGGTCATGAGTTCATTTCACAAAATAAGAGATGATAAAAGTCGTGAATCGTGACCTTGATCTATAAAGTATAGAGAGATTTCAAGTCGCAAAACTCACATGATAAAGTATCCATGAGTAGCAAAGGCCATTGTTTTAAAAAAATAAAAATAATATTAATTTATTATTAGATATTAATATTAGGCGCCATGAGACACTGGCGGAGCCAGAGGGGGCACCTGCCCCCTGACTCCTAAATTTTTTTTTTTGTTGTATTAGTAGTCATATGGAGGGAAAAAAAATAAAAAAATAACTTCTACTTGTTGAAAGTGACCAAATCATTGCTTTTGTCTTGTCTACATGCAACTTGCTCCTATTTCACTATTTTTTTTATATCATTATTTACACAATTTTTACTATTTATGATACTTTTCACAGTATTTTATCTTTAAATGATGCTAGAGATATTACAAATTTTACTACTTATATCTTACAAATTTGTATGTCACCAATCACAAAAAATAATTTCAAACATTTATTCATTATATTTTTTAAGTAACACTAATCATATTTTTACTCCATCAGTTTGTAAATTTTTTAGTAGCTGTGAATTGGTTGTTTTTATTTATTTATTTTAATAATATGAAATATATTCATATTTGCTTACAATTGTTTATTTATTTTGTTATTATTGTTAATTAATTTTTTTAGATAAATTTCACTTTTAATATCGTCTTTTAATTTTGCCCCCTCTAGACTAAAATCCTAGCTCTGCCACTGCATGAGAGACCCATTGCATAAAGATTTTGGGCAAAGAAAAAGAAAGAGAACCCGTATGGCAATGTAATATCCCATATGTTTTAATAATATTAATTTATTATTAGATATTAAAAGAAAATTTAAGATTATATTCACCTTAACCTTAGGTTGTGCTTGAGTAAAATGGTTTTTTTTTCCCCTTCTTTCTAAAAAGTAATTTAAATGAGGAAACTTTAGTAAATAGTTTTTAAATCCCAACCTCTATTTATTTATTTTTCTCCTTTCACATTGTGCAAGCACTGGTTGCTAACCCTCTCCGTTGTTAATTCAACTCTCTCTCTCTCTCTCTCTCTCTCTCTCAAACAAATATAAAACTAAATAATAATAATCAATTTTTAAATATAAGATATTCAAAAAAATCATTTGAATACTAAAAAGTACAATGAAACAATAAATTGATTTAGAAGAATTGACAATATCAAAAATTTAAATGATTTATGTATGCATTAATTTTTTTTAAAGATGTTTTATATTGTTTTTATTTTGAGTTAATTTAAAAGTATCATTTTTTTTCTTTATTAGATTTCATTTCCACCTATCAAATGGTTAATTGATTGTAAAAGGCCTTAAAAAGCATATGGCATTGTGAAAGATTTAAATATATATACATACATATATATATATATATATATATATATATATATATATATATATATATATCATGTTAAGAATTTTTTCTTGACTATGTAAAAAGAGTTAAAAGTTTTGAGAAAGAAATTCTGAGTTTGAAATGTTTTGAAAAATTGACTTTGTAATATTAAATTTTTTTTTTAAATGAATCTTTTTTTATTAAAAAAGGAACCAATATTTATGTTGATATATATATATATATATATATATATATATATTAATATGCAAATATAAAAGGAAGATATTTGGTGGGATTAGAGGGGTGCAATTGCGCCCTTCACCCTCCATTGGCTCTACCCCTAGTCACCCTCCTTGGCTCTACCCCTGGTCACTTCTATTTCTTATAGTCTTATGATATGTTTGATTGAGATGATTTTTTTTTTTTTGGGGGGGAGAAGGAGAAAGTATGAGAGAAAATGTTTGGGAGGGGGGAGAGAAAATGTTTGGGAACCGAGTTTTTTCTCTCCATGTCCACCAAAACTCAATCTCCCCAAATTGGAGAGAAAATATAGAGAGATGAATAGTTGCAGTCAAATGACTAAACTACCCTCTCCTCTTACGTGCTAGTTGCTTTTTTTTCTTTTTCTTTTTTGCGATATCTTCTTGGACGTGATACAATGAAGACAATGTATCAAATTCGATTTTGAACTTTGTGGGTACGAGCTTTTTTTTTTTTTTTGGTTTAATTGGACGTGAATTTTTTTTTTACATTTTTTTTCTTCTTTCTAGTCATGACTTTTCTCTTTTAATAAATTTGGGCGATTGTCTTTTTTTTTTTTTGTTGGTTGTTTGTTACGTTTTTTTTTTTTTTTAATTGGGCATCATTTTTTAATAAGAACATATGAGTAAATTTATACAAACTCATTTTTTCTATTCCTCCACTTTTCCACCCTCAACTAACACAAACGAGGGAAATTAAAATATTTTCTATCCTCCCACTTTTCCACCCCTCCCCATTTTCTATCCTTCTACTTTTTCATCTTCCCAACCAAACAAACCCTTAAGCTTAAGTGTATTGTTATTGTTATTATTATTACTCACTCCTTTCTATTTTGTTAGTACTATTTATATTTTTTTTTAAGCAAAAATTATTGCTCCATTTTTTGTTGTCTTATTTAAAAATTCAAGTTTTTAAAGAATATTTATGGACAAAAAGAAATTAGGGAAAATTTGAAACCCTATTGTTTAGGGGTGTAACAAATGAAACCATGTAGTTTCAAAAGTAAAAAATTAAAACCTAAGGTTTCAAATTCAAAAGGTAGCAAATCAAAAATTAACTAATTAAGTGGAACAACATTGTATTTGAGTTTTAATGTGGATTGACGATTTAATTTTTTGCCTTTTCAAACTTCAAGATTTAATTTGTTACTTTTGAAACTATAAGGTTTAATTTATTACATTTCTAAACTATAGAGTTTAAAATATAATTTTTTCAAAAACTTTTATTAAAAGACTGATAATTCTTAATTTAGGTCCAAATTCCACAAAATTAAAAATGAGGCTTATATGACATTTCATTAGTCTAAATGTTATAAAATCAAATTTAATTGGGTTAGTGCTAATTAGGCGTAATAATACAAGATAAGTGATGTCCTGTTCAGTGGACTACTATATAGCCCAAAAGGTCACTTAAATGAGTTTAATCCCTAAAATGCTCTTCTTAGCAACTAGCAATGATTTGTCTCTTAATTGGATAATATTCTAAGGCTTTGCTTTCACCTTGGTCTCGATATAAAAGGAAGATCAAAACTTTGTCAAGGTCCGGCCCAAGGAGACTAAAGTGTTCATTAAAGAGAAGGTCACTTGAAGTTTAGCAAAGAACCATTTGGCCCTCATCTTCAACCTTGTATGTTAATCAGAGGATCACTCATGTGTAAAGCTTTTTAAGAGAGTGACAAATCTCATTTCTTGGCATTTGGATCCAAATTTGTGTGCACAAATATCTAATTTCAAATAAAAATGGCATAAGTTTTCACAATCATCCTATTTAGTTCTAATACAAATAAAACTAATGAACAAAGAGTATTTATTTTTCAAATAAAATAAAGAATAAGTTGAGAAAAAATATATTTTTCAACAATGATCCTATTTTACCATATTTCCTTTTTTTTTTAAGAGAAAATTTTACCATATTTCAAAATGGGAATAGAGGATGTGGAGGGAAAATTGGACCAAATAGTAATAATTGTTCTCGTAAAAGAAATTAAATAATATAATTAAGTCTATTCCCCTATGAATAAGAATAATACTAAAGATACAAACAATTTTACAAAAAAAAAAAAATTTAATAACTGTTGAGTGATTATTGATAAATAAAAAGGTGATATTATTGGTAGGTCTAAATGAAAACCAATAAGAGGCTGGCCACATCAACATTTTATAAAAATATTGTAAAATAGTTTATAGCTGTAGCATTAATCTTTCCCCTCTTATTACTTCCTTCAAATTGAAAGAACAATAAGTTGATTCATCTAGTGCAATAAGGCCAAATTTTATACTTTCAAAATAATAATCTCTTAGAAAGAAATTCTTTCGGGTGTAGTTATCCATGACTAGGTTTAATCACTTGGAATTATAATAAACTTTTGACTTTTATATGACCTTTAAAAAAAAATCAATAATTACAATATGGAGGGGAATTTAAATCCTAGATATCTTTGTTGGAAATACAACGAGTTACCGTCTACTGATTGAGCTACAAGACTCTTGACAACTTTTATGTGACATAAATGACTTTTATATATATATATATATATTAATGATGATATCTATATATAATTAAAACCTTTTCTCAATTTGTTATGTTAAGAACAAAAATTTGTCGTGTTAATTCCTTTTCGTGGTGATTTTCAATGATACAAACCTATGGATAGAACTCACTCTTGAAAACTTGCTTGCAAGGAGGGAGTGCTCAAGAGCTTATATACACATGGTTAAACTTACACTTAATCCATGTGGAATACTAGAATCATAACATACCATCACGCTTCATAGCTAACGTCCACAACGGCTCACTCTATTGACACTAACCCAACTGTAGCCCTTTCTCGCTTCCTCCGAGATCCAACCACAAAATCACAACTCATTTGATCATATACTCAATGAGTTACATCTAATTACCTGACGCGGTAGCTATCTCTAGTACCAAATGATACAAACTCATGGGTATAACTCACCCTTGATAATCGGCTTGCAATAGGAGGGTGTCCAAGAACTTATATACACATGGGTAAGCTGACACTTAATCCATGTGGGATACTAGGATCATAACACTCAATTATATTTGTTCAGTTAATTCTACAAAAATTTATATTTAAAAAAATATTCTTAACAAGAATGGTAAGGTCGTAGAGTAGTTGCTGGCTTAATGAAGGCGTAATTGTCGGATTGGATAAGAGAGGATTCAGGTCAACCCAAATGACCCATGATTCGGAAAATTTATATCGCAGAAAGCAATTCTCAACTACTAACATTGAGCAAATTGTTGTGCAATTTATATTAAATATTTATTTATTTATTTTTCTTTACCTAATAGATTGGATTCAAGTTACACCTGATAACTCTAAGTAATATTACATCATCTAATAACTTATTATTCAATTAACTCTAATACCAAATGATACAAACTCATGGGTAGAACTTAACCTTAAAAACAAACTTGTAAGAAAAGAGTACTCAAGAGTTTATATACATATGGTTAAGCATACACTTGATCCATGAGGGACACTAAGATCATAATACTCAATTATATTTGTTCAAATAATTCTACAAGAATTTCTATTAAAAAATGTTCTTGACAAGAATGGTGAGGTCGTAGAGTAGGTGTCGGCTTGATGGGTCTAATTGTGGGACTGGATGAGGGAGCATTCATGTCAACCCAAATTACTCATGATTTGGAAAATTTATGTGGTAGATAGCAATTCTCAACTACTAACATTGAGTAGATTTTTATACAATTTATATCAAATATTTATTTATTCTTCTTTACCTGATAGCTTGGGTTCAAATTACAATTGTGTAACTCTAAGTAATGTTACGTCACTCAATAACTTATTATTGAATTCATATTTTAATAATCTTACTATTGGATTACATGTTTTCTATGTTCTTAACATGCATTCCAATTTTCATGCTAATCGGATATTATTTATCATTCAATCCATGAACTCATCTTTTATGTATTATTTTACACTACAAAAACTTGAACTTAAATAATTGATTGATGATATAAAAATTGATCTTTTATCAACTTGAAATTTTGCAAGAATGGAAAGTATAATATATGAAGATAATGTAATCCATCAATAGATTCGTTAAAATTCGCATTTAATTAAAAAATATTGGATGACGTAATATTGTTTAAAGTTACATCAAGTATAACTTGAACTCAACTTTGATCTTTTGTTTTTTTAATGTTGAAAAACCCAACTCCTATTTAATATGTTATGTTATATTTAAAAATAAATGTTTTTAATCAAGCCGTTCTTTTAGGTAATATGAATTTAGAAATTTTTATTACTATTTTACATGCAATAGGAACAAGTGTAATGGAGGAGGCTAATAATTTGACATGGTCCACACCATTAACCCATTTTCAACCCGTTTTTAAGTGGAAGTTTTTGTTGACCCGAACCCAAATAACCTGACCCCATCCGTGATCCGTTTACCAGGTCTAATTAAGAATGACCCCGAGAATTCCGCAATATGTCGCGGTTTCCCCGCATGATGAGACAATCAACTCTCTTACATACATACAAAGGAATCCTTTATCTTATCATCTCCTACCATCATCATCATCATTATCACATTATTATTGCTCACTCAGTGTGGTCCCCACACTCTTCCCAATTTCCACCCAATAAAAAACATCCACGTAATCATCCTGTCTGTCTGTCTGTCTGTCAGTCAGTCACCCTCGGAGGCCAAAGCATCCATGTGCTTCTCTGTTTCCCCCTCACAGATCATGGGACCCAGCTAATTAAATGCAATCACGTGGCGCTGCATTCAACGGTACGATGAGCCCAGAATCTGAGCCGTCCAAAGGGTCTCCTCTTCTTCTTCTTGACCTAGCTAAACAAAAAAGAAAAAACTTACTTTGATTTCACTTCTTTTTATTTTTCATTTTAAAATTTTAGAGTGGGTGGGGCCCATGAGTGTGGGTTCTTCAACTTTCAATTTCATCGATGATGGGTCCACGTCATAGAAATTAAATGCAATTACTGTATCTGAAATTGAATGGGTGTATTGGGAGGGGTATGGTTGTAATTAATGAGGGTTGTATAGTATAGTAAATGATAGTCAATAGTATTAGCATATGTTGTTGTTGTTGCATGTTGTTGTTTGTTTGTTTTCTTCTCCTCGTTAGTCGGGCTGGCTGGCTGGCTTCAAAATTGTATCAATCCTCGGTTTCCCGACCCTACGCTCCCGCTGACACCGACATGTCCGATCTTCCAATTACGTCTTTTTGGCCGTTCGATTTTCAATGTGGACGGCTCGGATTTTTCCTTCTTTAATCGCCGTCTTTGCCATGACGTGTTTTACGGAAGCCACTGTTTGGTGCCACAGCTATACCCCATATAACTTAACTCCATCTATTCGGATTCAAATTTTAGAGAGAGAGAGAGAGAGAAAGAAAGAGCATTAAAATTTTCTAGAAGGTAAAATTTATAAAAGTTTCTAGCAACCAGATTGCAATAAAAGTTCTATTTTACACCTTCATAGCTTACTTTATTTATTTTACCATATTATTTTACAATTATCTCAATATCTCAGTTTTTATTTTTACATTCATCATAATAAAACTAAGAGAAATGATATGTCCACAACATTTTTACAACAAATCTTAAGTGGCAGGTTGTTACTGGTTGTTATTGTTGGGGCAAAAAGTAATCTTAGTGTTAAGTTCAAATTTGAACCAATAATAACTAACTACCTATGATTTGTTGTGAAAATGTTGTGGACGTACCACCTCTCTAAAACTAATCTCTAAACACGCGCTCACGCGCGTGCTCAGAGATTCTTTTTTTTTTTTTTTTGTAAAAGTTAATTTGAATCCATTATAATTTAAAATTACTACATTTTTCAATCACAAAAAAAAAAACCTAGAGGTGTGATGAGTAAATTATTTCATCCAAAACGCAAAACACTTATCACACTCCTAGGTATTTCTGTAATTGAAAAATATAGCAATTTCAAATTATTAACATTTACCAAAAAAAAAAATAGAAGAGCAATTTGAAAACCATCAGGAGAGTGGTCCTGTTACGCAATATTTTAGTAGGAGTTGAAGATGTATCTACTTTTTTTTTAAAAGTGTAGATATCTATTTAGTTTTTTTTTATATATATATTTAGTTTTGTTTTTGGATAAACACGGGGTTTTTTTAAGGAAAAAAACAACAGTGGATTGTTTAACTTATTTTTCTATTTAAAAAAAAATAAAAACAATAAACGTATAGTTACTTTGAAGAAGTGGGTTAGTTGAAGAGTATTTCTATTTTGTAGACAATGTTTTAGTGCAAGTTAGACATGTATTTATACCAGATAGGGGTGGCAATTCGTGTTCGCGTGTCGGATTCGTGTCGTGTCAAGTCATGAGTATTCGACTACATAGGTCAACACTAACCCGACATGTTTATTAAACGGGTCAAGATTCCTCAACCCTAACACAACCCATTTATTAAACGGGTCAGTCGTGTCGACCTGTTTATCAGATTTTATCAAAATGAAAAATAAAAATCAATGAAAAAACAAACAAATAAATATTTTTAATATAAAATTCAAAACTAACGAGTAACTGCATCACAAATAATCATTCAAAATTAAAGCATATCCCAATATCACAAATAATCAATCACAATATGTCAAAGAAAATAAATCACAACAACTAATAAGTTTATATACCTAGAGTTTGAAGGGTATATTGGTAAAATATCATTTAATTAAACGGGTCAGACGGGTCAAATGGGTTCTATGTGTTCAACACTAACCCAACTCATTTATTAAATGGGTTAGTCGTGTCAACCCGAATATGACACGAACCCGTTAAACCTTAACCCATAACCTGCTAATTTCGTGTCGTGTCGTGTCGGGTTCGCGGGTCGTGTCAAATTTTGCCACCCCTAATACCAGACTATCCTCTGGTTTTGTCTTTACTTAAACCTAAGGATGTAGGGATATTTTAGAACAAAAAAAAAATCCGGTCCAAACAGGGGGAAGCCCCTTAAATAGTAGTATAGATATTATAAATTTCCTAATAAAATAAATATAAAACTACACCCCTCTCTCTCCTCTCCCCTATCTTTTTACTCTCTCTGTCTCTTTTCGTCATTCACAAACTCAACCCAGAATAGTCTTAGGATGTATGCCCTTAAGTCCTATTGTATGATACTATGTATGACATTAATGTTGTGATTAATAAAATTATTTTATTATTATCTAAAAATAACGATAACATGAATATTGAGATATTATCATGTAGTCCATGAGATGCATAGTATGTGATTTATATGAAAAGTCATAGAAGATATAAATTACAAGTTCTTTGTAAACTCAGAATTTTAGTTCGTAGTCGGTGATGAAATTGGGCATTTCATCTGCGAAGACTATAACATATCAACTAAGATGATTTATCTTGATCATGGAAATGAAGATTTTTAGTTGGTATGTTGATATATTTTAAGGGTTAAGACATATTGAATTAGATCGCTGTGAGATTTATTATTCTCCTAACGACTGTCAAATGAATAATAAATCTCACGACTTCTATTTACATGAACTCTTAATCCTGAGAGAATAATAGACTTGATCATGAAGTGTAGGTTGCTTTGATATATCAGGTGTGAGATCTAAAGTAATGATCAAAATCTCAGTATGTTGGGTAGCCACATTTAGTGGAACATATATTCTCAAGATGGAATTCATAGTCTCTTAACGGAGATATAAAATATTTCCTTAAGATAAATTTAATGGGTTTGGTTATTCAGAGTGTCAGACATAACCACTTTAGTAAGGAGTTACTAAAGTATATATATTTATGAAATTGGATTTCATAAATATATGATGAATAACATTAAAAGATTAAACCAGGTACCCAAGGAATTAAGATATAGTAATTTACAAAGTGGCAGTCTACATTCATGGCTTTGTATTACTACGAATATTTATTGAAGAGGTTGCATGTACAATAAAATCTTGGGATATAATCTATAAATAAGGCCTAGAGTGCAACTATGTTTATATAGTGGTATTAAATATAGTTAATGGTAACTTTGGACTTGTCAAGAGTTGACAAAAAAGCTCAACGTCCATTGAAGCTAGTGTCTTATTGGTCTCTTTTGGTCTCATTCCAAGCCACATACTAAAGCCAAATTAGAAAGGCCCAAAAGACCAGCCTAATTAGATAATCAGTTAAATACAAAGGGAGAAATATACAAAATATTAGAGTGTGTGTCTGACACTATTGTGAAATGGTGTGTATGTGAGTGAGAGATACACTCTTATTCTCCCTTGATTATTGATTGAGAGACCACACTTTTTAGGTGTTAGTGGAATTGGAGTGAAGATTAAAAGTGTTCCCAAGTTCTTATAATCTTTGTTTTGAAATTCACCGCTTCAAGGTATCCTCTCTTGTTCTTAAATTCTGAAATTTACATGGAACACGTTATCAATCGCGAATGAAGTAGATTCGTTAATTTTCAGCTGCATATGTTTTGTATGAGATACAAACCATGTTTTTCCAACAAATAGAACAACCCAGATCAAGCCAGCCACCAAAACTCAGCCACCACCACCAGCAACAATCAAAACTGAGACCACCACCAACAACCACCACAATTACCCACACCACCAACCACAAAATCACCACCCAAAAAAAAAAAAAAACCACCACAGACCCACCAGATCTGCCACCATAGCCAACTCAATCTAATGCCACCACACCATGACCTGCCACCATAGCCTGCTCGATCTAACACCACCACACCATGACCCACACCTCGACCACAACAAACCCACGACGAGTTGCCCCAATTTCGTTCAATCAGACCCACGGCGAGCAAGCAAGCATACCCACGGCGGCGAACCCAGACCCACGGTGAGCACAACTCGATTTTGTTTAACCACCCATTGGACCTAAATCCAACCACCCAAAACACAACCCAAACTCCAATCCAATCTCCACCCAAAATTCGACCCAAACGCCGACCAAACAAAGATAGAAGGATTCAGGGATGTAGAGAGTGAGAGAGGCTGAGGGAAAAGGGAGAAAGCAGAACTGAGAAAGAGAACAAATAGATCAGAGAGAGAGAGAGAGAGAGAGAGAGAGAGAGAGAGAGCCAGAGAGAGAGAAGTAAGAGAGAGAAAAAGTTTAGAATTTTGTTTTTACATCCGATGGACAGTGGGGCCCCACTATTCATGGATGTTAAGAACTTTCCCATTCCCAAACCCGGTTGGAGAACGTTTTTACAAGGTTGGTGGCCAAAATAGCAACTGGGGGGTTTTTTCACCCCCCATTGTTAGTGCTCTTATCAACGTTATCAAAGCTTTCAAAATTAAAATTTTAATACTAGAATACTTTGGATTATTATGTAACAACTAGGGGTGTGCATTTAACTCACAACCTAACGAAACTGACCTATTAATCTAATCCAACTTGATACTTGGAATTGGTGGGTTGAGTTAGAATTTTATTTTGAGTCTAGATTGAGTCTTTTCAAGTCAACCTGAGCCATAATGTATAAAAGTTTATTTTACTACTTTTATTTCAATTTCTAGTTTGATTGGGTTTAGTATTTTGAGAATTAGTTTAATGTATTTGAAATTTTGAAATATAATTTAAGTCTATTATATGAATTGAAATAGTTTTGCAAATAGTTTTTAAATAATTAATGAAAATGCAGATTTTTACATAGCATAAAACATGTATGTACTATCCATCGATCTGATAACCTAATCCAACCTAACTCAACCCATATGCGTAGGGGATTTCTAAACCCGACTTTGTTAGTTTTAGTTAAAAATACTCTCCAATCCAACCCATACACACCTTTAATAACCATCAAAGAAAAGAAGCAACCCTATCTATTAGAGTGCATCCTAATCGTTAATTTTCTAGTTCAACATCCTTGTATCAATTTTTAAGAATTTACTTTCATCTATTTATGTATGTGAATGTTTCATGGCTTGGAGCATAGCACCCTGATACAGTGGGGAAAAAAACTTTATATTAGAATGACATGTCTCACAATTGTTTTTAAGACATGGGTTACATGAAGAAATTAAAGACAAAAATAAATTGAATTGTTTATGAACAATTTAAGCTTGATTAGAGAAAAGAATTATTAATATTTATTTATTTAACAAACAAGTTTAGCTCAAATATTAAATAGGTTAAGCTCAAATATATTATTGTGGTCATGAATAAGCTACAACATGAAACTTGATTTAAGTATTGTATGCAACTATGGATACAAGTATAAAATAAATATACTTAAATGAACTTAAAATTGGATCAATGATGTATGTTGGAAAATAACTTCGTAAAATATCAAATTAATATTTATAATCTACTGACAATATTAATAGTTCATTTCGTAGTAAAAATTATAGATAATTTTTAAACATACAAGGTTGATGAATCTAAAATTTATAAGTTCATAAATGAAATAATTATATCTTATTAACTCAAATTATATGATTTCAACTATAATTTAGTTATTAATCATTAGCATAAATTTGTGAATGGGTAAAAAAAATATCTGTGATGTTTACTATCTATGGGAAAAGAGCAAGCTAGTTAAGCAACTCGTATTTTCAAAAAAAATATAAAATAAAAAGAAAGAAAAAAGAAGTAGTTTTTTAACAAAGCTCAAACTTTTTTAACAAAAAAAAAAAGAACCAAGTTCGAACATATAATCTAATTTTGTGATGAGCTCAAATGAGTGTCTGAAATAAAATTAGGCGAACAATCATGATGTTTTAATAATCAGTTTGGCTTAGCTTTTATAACCCTAATTGATATCCCATACATTCTAAAAAACATGATTTTTGTTTTCTTTTCTACAATCATGATATTATTTGATTGGAACAAAAGCTAATGTAGTATTAAGTTCAATTCTTGAGGAGGGTTCTAATTAGTTAAATTAGTAAAGTCACTTAATGTCTAAAAAAGACCTATATTCGAATCATATCTACAAAACAAATCCAGATGATTAAGAGTGATTTTCATAAAGCAAGCATCATAGGTTTTTAATCCGTATTTATATTTTAGAAAATAGTTTATTTTTTGAAAATTTTCAAATAAAATATTTTATCTGTACTCTTAAATTAGAAAGGAAATTACTTTTATGAATTTCTTATATATTATATTAATGAAAACAACATATCTCTCTCTCTCTCTCTCTCTCTCTCTCTCTCATAATCAATCAAAAATCAAAATACACTTTTATCCTCATAAAAAAACACACATTTTATCATACAATTTATTTTGATGTTTATTTTTATTCAATCATCCATAACATATTTTATATCAAGATTCATATTTAAAATATTTAGACAAAATGCCGTCCGACCAATGACCTATTCCAGTGGACCAATCCCTTGATTGGACAATAGCCTGGGTTTGGTAACTCTCTATCACATCATGCATTAACAAGTGGGAGGAGTAATGGAGTATAGTGTTCACTTTTTTAGGTTTGTGTGTGTGGGAATAATGAATATATAGAACATATTAGGTTTGTCTTTTTTTGATAAACTTTCTTTTTGATAAACTATTAAGTTTGTCAATAATACGGTCTTGATCCAAGTCTATTAATTGTAGACCAATACATGCAACCACCATGCATACATTTAATACAAGCTATCATATGTTTGGCAACTCGTTTTTTTTTTTTTTCCTAAGAAATTTATGGATTAGAACGAGATTCTCCTTCTTATGAAGAAATTAATCAAACATGTCCCCTCAAATCTGAAGTTGATGGGTACGGTATTCTTCCACGATTCAAGCATATGCATTTGAAAGAGCTATTCAATCAAGTCCCAATTCCTTTGTGCTTTTGGTACATTTTCACACACACCTAACTCTTTTTTGTTTCACCACCGTGTAGAAACAAATGAGTTCAAGATGGTATTCTATAAACCAGGCATATAAAACTAACGTCTCACTGACAAGTGAGTCTCACATACTAACAGGTGGGTCCCATACCTGTGGGACTCACCTGTCAGTGAGACAATTATTTTATGCGCTTGATGCATAAACCATTTTTCCACATATAGGTAATTTTGAGCTAGACTTAGATTAGAATAATTATAACCTAGTCTCTCACTTTAACTCGAGATTAAGAGGGCTATTATATTTATACATTGCAACAAATTGACAATTCAAAATACATACTTAAAATACAAATTCAAATACAACATTATCTGATATGTCCCCTCAAGTTGAAATCTATCGAAAGAGAGCTTCAACTTGTCTCAGAGAAAGAAAAAAATGACTACAACGAAGACTTTTGTAGCTAGAAATAAAATTTACTTATGTACTTACAGATTCTAAGGGGCAGGGGCAGATGGAGAAGGGCATCCCGCAGGATTTTAAAATTTTGCATCTATATAATTTGAAATGTATATATATATATATATATATATATATATATATATATATATATATATATATATATATATATATATATATTTCAAACAAATAAAAAAGATAAATTTTAGAGATAAGTAATGGGCTAATTTTAGGAGTTCTCTTACTTTTTTTTAAATTTTCTTTTAAATTGGGGCGTTTTACTTTTATTCGGATGAAAAAAGAATAATAAATGCTAAATTTTAGAGAATAAAAAGATGAACGTGTAGGGAAAAAATACTAATTTTGAGGAGTTTTCTTTTTTAATTTAAAATAAAATTTGTTATTTGACATTTATGATTCTATTTTTAAGAAGAGTTACCCTTCATTAATGAGAGTATTTTTGAACCATATAAAAGTTCATTTCAAAGAGAAGAATCCTCTTATATAGAGTATAGATATATATGAGAAAATAACTATAACATATGTTAACTTATATTACTTACTTTCTCAACAAAAAAAATATATTACTTAATTTATATTGATATATATAACTTGGACCCGTAAAATTTTTTTCTAGTTTCTTCACTACTTACAGGCAATCTTCTCACAAGCAAATGATAATCAATTTCAACTCTAGTGTGAAAGAGCAGAATGACAATGAGATATGTGGCTCCAACTTCATTTGACAATAGAAAGGAGCATTGTTAGAAGTGAAACCCTAATTTTTAACTAATAGAGTTCAACAACAGCAATAACAAGGGTTTTGTACTCGGATTTAGTTGAAGAACAATCTACTGGCCATTTCTTTTAAAAGGAACAAGAGACACTGGCAACTCCACATGCAAGCTAGGGTGGTTACAAGACCACTTCGACTTGCACCTGATTTGCAAAAAATTGTATATATACACTTGCTAAAAAAATATTATATGCTAAACTAACTTATTGTGACCACTCTAATAAAAATGTTGAACATCTTGACTTGAGAATTACAAAAATTTGGGTTCAACAAAAATAAGAGTAATGTTTACATTCACAACATTTTTACAATAACTTCACAACAAATTCAATGCAGTAAGTTGTTAATGATTCTATTTAACCCAAATACTGATATTATTTTTTTACCCACTAATAACAGTTTCTTACATAAGATTTATTGTAAAAATGTTGTGGACATAGCATTACTCCAAAATTAATTCCCCCCTCCCCCCGCCCCAAACATAATTCTTAATCCCTTTTATAAACTAAAAAAAAAAGCTTAAATAACAACAATAAATATTAGCTTAAATAACTACAAACATAAACCAAACAAAAATAAGACAAGACCAAACAACAACAAGTGAACAAGTTTTAAAAAGCTTATAAAACAAAAGGATAAAAATTGCTAATCATTTAAATTTGTAGATTGTTCAACCTATTCAATAAAATAATCTTTAATTTCATTTTTCCTTAAAAAATAGTACTAAGAAAAATATTGTGGTTGTGAGTTCTCTTTGATGGTGACGATAGTTATACTTTTTTGGCTTTACAATCGCAACAATTTTGCTTTCTTTAGTAACTTGACTCGCAATTGTAACAAATATTCAAGTTATCGCTTTATTAAATTTTGTATAATTTAAATTTTCTAGTGATTACTCAAAAAAATTTCTAGAGCCGCTACTGATAAAAAGATGAGGTTGTTGCTAAGAAAAATGGCACCAATAAATCGTCAATCATCAACACACCCAGCATAATCCCCGACTTAAAAGTCATGAATTGCATAGGAGACTGCTTTGAGTTGGAGAGACTATAATGGATAATGTGCTTTTGATCACATAAAATATGTTTGATAACATTCTTGTGATCTTTATAAGGAATATGAATAAACTGGTACACTTTTCTTTGACAAATGCTATATCTAATTCTAATCTTATAAGAGTAAAATATAAAAAGTATCGACAATATGACGATCAAATGAAAAATTAGCAAGCAATTTATCATCAGTTTTGGAAAACTAATTAGAGGCTGAGATCAGAGTCTGAACAAGAGTTATCAATTCCATAAATCATAGACATCATAGATCCATGTAATGTTTTTGAGAGAGAGATGAAGGTTTCCAGTAGTAGGGGTAGCTTCAATTGATCCCAAGAAAGTAGCGGTTTAAGACCCTTGAGAGAAAATTCTGAACTCAATTTTGAAAGGGTGATATCTATTTCACACTACTTATTGCATACAAATGTAAACACACGTTTTGTATTAAAATTGTAACTTCAGGTCATGATTCAGTCCAAAAAGTGTACCTAAGTCTGCATGCAATAAGTAGTATTTACCCATTTTAAAATAACTGTCTTGCTAGTAACCAAAATGTCATCAACATACATGAGTGTTACCATGACAATAAATGAACATTAAGGCATTGGATTTGGGTGTGCAGAACGCTAGAACCCTTAAGCAAGTAATAAAATTGACAACTGACAACCCGCTGGTGAATTGCGCTTGAAGCCTACTTGATCCAGCAGAGAGCATGACGTAGCTTGCCGAAAAAAAAAAAGAGTTTTGAGTTGAATCAATGAAGCTTAGAGATTGCAGACACCCTATTTTGCAAGAACTCACTCAAGGGAAAAATCATAATCTCAAGTCACTCGATTAAGGAGTAAATACGTCATCTAGATTGTTCCGTGAATTCGAAGTCTCCTATAAGATACATCTAAGTTCGCAATGATCCAAATAACACGCTGAATACAACCATCGGATTGTCCGATCAAAAAATCAAGCCATATTGAGTTTCAATGGTTGATATACGATCTTACAAATTAAAGCATGAACTATGTGATTATTTTTAATTAATTCTGATTGGTCCTTTATTGAATTAACTAAAATTAACTACATATCAAAATCTCATAGGTTTTCCCATAAATAAAAAAAACTAGTTTGTAACGCCATGCATATGCATAGATACACTTAAAGATATACAATAAGATACATAATATAATTCATATATATATATATAATTTAAATACTATTGATGGTCATTTTTATATTTTGTTAACTCTTTAAAAAAAAATTTATGGCTATTATTAGATATAAAATGTAAATTATCTATGTTTTTTATATAAATTATTATGAAGCGCTTTTTTTTTTAAGATTCATTTATTCTGGACTCTTTGGTTTTTGTACTTAATAACTCACTTAAATGAATATGTATGATTTGGTTTCACATTTGATTCTAAAATTAAGAAATAAAACGATTTAAGAATAAATAATTTAGGACACATGACGCAAAATTGGAACTCTAATTCGGATTTTAATTTGAGTTTCTCTCAGCTTCACCTATTATTATATACTAGTATGTAACTCGTGCTACCGCACGGGAATGGATATAGTTTAATAAAACAATGAAAAAAAAAATATTGCATTTAATTATTTAAGTGATACTGTTGGTTTTGGTTTTTTTTATTTTATTAATCATGAGTTTATTCATATTTAAAAGGCTTAGTTAAGTCTAAATTCATATTATTAACCAGAAAATTTCATTAACAAAACTTAGCATTATGTAATTTTTTTACAATTGCATGGATATACTTAAAAAATACACATTAAGATGCTTAGTATAATTCTTATATATATAATTTAAATACCATTGATAAATAGTCATTCTTATAATTTGTTAAGTCTTTAAAAAATCTTGTAAGGATACTATTAGGTAGAAAATGTAAATTGTCCATATTTTGTTTAAAATTTATTAATTCTTAATTTTTGATATTGTGAAGCACTTTTTTTTTCTTTTTTTTTTCTTGCTTATTTGTCTAAGTGATAATTGCCTACTTCATAATGTTTTTTTTAATTATGATTTATTTATAGGAAAACTTCATATGATGTAACGAAATTTTTTTATTCATTTGGATTAAAAAAATTGAAATCTATATTGAAAATGAGTATATAAGTTAGAATAATATTATTATAAATATTTTTTGTGCAATTTAAACGTATTTGCTTGCTTGTTTTCTAATTACTAATTGTCTGCTTTTAATTTTACGTAAACCAATGTAATTTTCTACAATTAATATTGGACATGAGAGGGGGAGAAAGGGAATTGTAGATGTTAGAGCCATGAAATAATAAAACATAACAAACAAATTTCAGTTGAATATAACTTTGACAATAATATTGGTTAATTTGGTGATTCTGAATTATAACACATAGAACCAAGTCAAACAAAGGAATAAATTAACTTGCATAGTGTACAAAACTAACAAAAAATTCAAATGAAGCAAATAATGCTTAGCCTGAAAACACATAACAAAGTTTTTCCAAACTCAAACATGTTAGTAGTATAAACTTAAAGACTTTTAGTAAGCAATCAAAAAGGAAGAAACACCACAAATTAATCCCTCAACCCACTCATATTTTACATGATAATAATGATATAATAGGTACATTCAAAACAAGATTGGCAGGGAACGTTCAAAAGGTATATATGTCCCATGCAAACTCGGTTTCTTCATGTGGGTTTGGTTGGAACAAAAAAAGGAAATCATATGGCCAATAAACATTAACATAAAGGAACTAGAAAAAGAGGGGGTGGGGGTTAATGGAGACTCTGTTTTTGATCTTCATCATACCACTAAAAAAAAACGATTGTACAAATTGTAAACCAATTTGGGAAAAAATAAGAATATGAAAGCAAGGGAGATAGAGAGAAACTATCTTTAATGCCTTTAAAAACTCAGAGCAAAGATTATGCATTTGAGAGATAGACGAAAACTAAATGTGAAGATATATGCGAGAGTGAAAGTTTGTGTTAGTTTTAACTTTTTAGTGGTGGAGGCGTAGGAATGTCTTTTTTTGTGGAAAATGTGGCTATATGTTTCTAGAAGGTTGTATGTTTATGCTTATATGAACAAAAAATGGGATGATAGGGATTTTTATAGTGTGTAAGTTAAATGGTTTTCTAACTTCCGTGTTAGGTGTTAATGCATGCACAAAAATTTAAAATTTTAGATAAGATACATGATGCAAAATTAACTATCCAATTTAGAATTTAAATTATATTTTCTCTTAGCTTTGATTATATATATATATATATATATATATATATAATTTCTTAGGCACAAAAATTAAGAAAGGATTTTAGAGTGATTGGGATTGATGTGAAAAAAAAAAAGGTGAAGAGTCAGGTTTTTATATTCAATGAGATGTAACTACAAATTTTTGATAATCACAAGGATAAGGCACAAAAATTAAGAAAGGATTTTAGAGTGATTGGGATTGATGTGAAAAAAAAAAAAAGGTGAAGAGTCAGGTTTTTATATTCAATGAGATGTAACTACAAATTTTTGATAATCACAAGGATAAGGTTGATTACACTTTGAATTTTTCACAATCGATAATCATTCCTTTTGGAAAATCATTAAGGAAATCATAATTGTAAAACTTTTTCAAAGCTTAACAAACGATTAACAAAGGAACAGAATATTGCATCTTATTATTTAAGTGATACTACAATGAGGGAAAAAAAAAACAATAAAAGAGACTTAAAAGAAGCCTATTCACCAACTTAAACATTTGAAGGTCAATTGAGCATCTTTTGCACTTAACTACAAATTATTCATAACCGTAAGGATAAGATTCATCTCAGTTCCAATGTCCCATTCCAATTTTGTGGCATGCTTGAAAGTTTGGAATTCAAACAATTCCCTAGTTTCTTTGCAACTTGTTATGAAACAGGAAATAAACATGTAACATCAATTATAGGCAAACAAAAAAATTTTATAATTAAAGAATAAAAATTATTCACAAAACAATAGGCAAATGAAAGAAAGAAGTAATCAAACCTTAGGAATGGTTGGAATTCGTTTTGCAGACCATAAATCAGAACCATTAAAATTCTGAATTTTCTTGCAACTTGTTATGAAACAAAAAATAAACATACAACATCAATGATAGGAAAAAAAAATTTATCATTAAACAATAAAAATTATTCACAAAAACGAACGAAAGTATAGGCAGATGAAAGAAAGAAGTAATCAAACCTTAGGAAACATAAACCAGGACCATTAAAATTGTGAGTACAATCGGAATATATGAAAAACCTCTTCTTATGTAAAATACAGAAATACCCTAATACATGCATCATTGATACCGAGAAATTCTTTTCAAATTCTATAGCATTCATTGAAGAAGAGGAGAGATATATATTAAGGTGCCTGAATCAGTGCAGTAACTGGGTACATGCACCATTAGCTGAGTAGGAGAGGAAGGATTTTGAGTTTTGATTATTGTAGAAGGGGAGGTGAACCTAGAAATACGTGGGTGTGGAAAAAAAAAAGAAAAAAAAAAGCACACCAGAATTACAACTGACCCCACTTAAATGTAGACAAATGGAGCCACATGAATATTGACACTTGGCACAAAATTAGGATTCTAATTTAGAATTGTAATTTGAGTTTCTCTCTACTTCACCTATTGTGTATACACATATATACACACACACACACACACTAACATGTAACTCCATGCAAACACATGGATGCATTTACAATTAAACAAAATTTTATTATAAAAATATAAATAATTAGTCAAATTAATTTTTTTTAAAGCATATAACTCATGCATTCATGCATACATATAGATACATTTAAAATTAAACACAATTTTTATCATAAAATATGGATAATTAATCCGTGCTCAAGCCGTGCTTCAAGTAATAGTCGTTGAACGCATACGAAGCCGTAACCACTATGTCGCTTGAGTCATAGTAGGGCCCGCCTTGCTGTATTGGGCTGCAGTCGACGGCGCCGAGCCCGCAGGCTTAGTCCAGCACCATTTGCAACGCCGTGTCCTCCGTGTTGTTCTTCGCCACGCACCACAGCTCCGTGCCCACGACGCCGGCCCGGGCCTTGGAAACCGAGGAGTGGGAGCGTGAGGACCAAGAGATCCGATAACTGTTTGCTATTCTCTCTTTCCCCACTTTGTTATTTGGAACTGCTTTGCCTTTTGTTTTCAAAACCCAATCTTAGGGTGTTTAGTTCAACTCTTTAAAAGCAACTAATTTACATTTTGGAAAATGGGTTTCATGATTTTCAATTTTGGGTGTTAAGTTCATCTCTCTGAAAGCAACAAAATGGGTTTCATGATTTTCAATTTTGGGTGTTAAGTTCATCTCTCTGAAAGCAACAAAATGGGTTTCATGATTTTCAATTCCGGTGAGATTTTGTGGTATCTCCCATTCTCTTTCTCAATCTCTCGGTATTGGGCTGGGGTATGGGGTAGGGATTCAATTTTGTTCTTCAATGTTGTTTGTCGTCTCTTAGTATAATTTCTGGGTTTTTTTTTTTTTTTTTGAAATTAATGTTTTCTTAAAATAATAAATAAAATTAAAAATTTTTAAAAATGACAAAACAGGTAAATAACGGCAACATTTAACAGATTGTTAAGGGAGGACTTGATTGAGAATAAATGAAACTTAGAGGACTGAAATGACAAAACTCAAACTTAAAGGACTGAAATGAAAAGTAATGAAACTTAGAGGGTGAGTTTTGCACTTTTGCCTATTTTTAAAGTTGTTTGAAAGATCTTTATTTTCCCATCAAAAAAAAAAAAAAAAAGATCTTTATTATCATCTATAAAAATGATAACCTTTCAAATGAATTTATGTCACATTATTAACCCTATATCATTAAAATGACCTTTACATCCATAAATCATGATAAGAATTTTTTTAAATATAAGGGTTATCTGAAACAAGCTTAAGTAGATAATTATGGTGTAACTCCGACATAAATTTAGACACATGGCGCAAAATTGGATTAAAATTTCAAATTCTAATTCAATTTTCTCTAAACTTTACCTATTAATATATATCTATATATAGATGACTTATAAATTTGAATTTTTTTTAGTTATATGATTATGTTTTTTATGATTTACTATATTAGATTCCTCGTTTTCTACACTAAATTAATTAATTTGGCACAAAAATTTAAAAATTTAGATTAGATGGGACACGTGGTACAAAATTAAACTCTATTTGAAATTCAATTATTACACTAAATTAACTTACTTAGCACAAATTTTTAAAATTTAGATTAGATGAGACACATGACGCAAAATTAGGCTCTAATTAGATTCCAATTTAAAATTTAATTAGATTTTTTTTCTATTTTATCTATTATATATATATATATATATATATATATATATATATCATAGGTTTCATTTTTAAGATACCAATACAATTATATTATCATATTAATTTAACAAAATAATAATTATGGTTTTTGATTTTATACTTTAGAATTTACTTCCTTGTAAAAAAAGAGGGAAAGTTAAAATTGATTAGACAACACTCTGATATTTAAATGGCTAAAAAAACTTTTAAATTCATAATCATACTAAAAAAATATTAAAAAAAAAAAAAGCTAGAAAACAAGCTACATTTGTGCAAAATTCAAAATTGAGAGCCATCTGGCCTTCTAGGCCAGGACTCAAGTGTTGACTGGTAGTCTGGTACTTGGTCCTAATGTTATCTTTTTGGTGCCTCTTATCAGCATAAAGTTCAATTCAGAAACACGTGAGCGTAAACATGAATTCAAAAACTCCCGAATCCATTCACTTTTATAAATACAACATCCCTTCATCAAAAAAGGAGGAGTCCAGTTCCAAATTTTAGATTAGAGAATTGCTGCATAATTTTTTTTTTTTTAATTGCTGCATAAATTTTTTTTTTTTTTTTTTTTTTAAATTATGCAGCAATTCTCTAATCTAAATTTTTTTTTTTTTTTAAAAAAAAAAAAAACCTTAAAGAGAGACATTAAGTTTCTTCATGCAATGTTACTCTCTTCAAGCCATCTAATCCCAAAAACTCTTATTATACACATTTTTCAAGCACCACCTTCTACAAATTTAGTGTCCTGTAGGTGCCTTCAATGTGCATATGAAGTTCAAGACATGGGCCTACAAGTGCTCAAGAAGATCTGCAAGTTTTGAAATCTCATCACATAGTCAATTGATCGAGAGCTCGACACATAGATCACTTAAGTTGATTAATCAAGAATCATGCAATCAAAGTCCAAATTTAGCACAATCAATCATCCAAGCCTCTAGGGTTTTGTGACCCTAAAGTCAACATATAAAAGCACACGTACTGTTGGATTTGACAGCAAACTTTTGGATAGCTGTGTTCTGTATACCAAAATTTAGGGTTAAACAAGCTCTTTGAAATCATCACCCATTGATAAAAGATTGAAGATTTGGTGTTCAAGTTGAAGTTGCTACAATTGAAACACATTCAAGCTATTGTGAAGAATTTTTAAGACTATTCTTAAGGTCAAAAGCGACTGTTCGTGATGAACAAAGTCCACAATAGAAATGTCCATGGACTTGAAGTTGCTTGTGGTCATGTCAATAAATATTTATATTATATGATATAGTAATAGATTTAAGGTTAAATCTCTTGTAAATACTTCAATTTTACAGAGTTAATTCGTTTCTTTGGGGCTTGGTGATAAACCTAAGAAGGTTTTTATCTTGCTAGAGTTTTTTCTTCATAATGATATTGATGATGTTATTCATTTTTACTGTTTTTTAATTCACAATATGGTTGTATGTATGATTAACCAAAAACTATATTTTTTAAGCGTAATCAATCAATAAATCAAACTCAACATTAAAATTGATTAATCAGTAACAATTGAGGTCTAAATTCCCCAAAAATCTACAGCTACAATAATCATAATCATTCTTAGTTCATCATACACACTATAATCTACAACATATATCAACCCTCACAAAGCATCATGAACATAGAAAAGAACGTATTGGGGTTATTTATGAGATTATATGGAAAGTTATTTAGAAGATCTTCTAGTTCTTAGTGTTTGGTGAAAACGACTTTAGATATTGGTCTTAGCCACAGATGATCAGAATTGTGTCTACTTTGAATTAGTTAAGTGTTAGAATGATAATCTAGCATTTGATATGCTTTAGTTTACTTAGAACTATATTACTTCAAATTAGGTTGCTTAGATTTAGATCACATCAAATTAGTTTACTTCGAATCACAATTATTGAAGATAACTTAGATATAGGTATCAACACACTTAGTTTTTCATCCATTTTCATCACCATATTTTTCATTTTCTACTGTTACTTTCATTTTGACAAAAGAGTACGAATTTGGCAAAAATGGGGTGTAAAACCTATGTTTTTCATCGTCCAATAAGAAATCACTACATCAGCTTTTTACTTAAAATTTAATACATTTTACTACACATAATAACATCTCAATAAATTCACAGTTAAACTAGATTTTCAAATGTGTACTAAAATTGGTCAAGTGTGGTTGTGCCTATTTTTTAATATCTAATATGATGATATGACATGTTGGAATTGGAGGGGTAAAACTAGAGTTTTATACCACATTCTTATTGTATTTAATCTCTTGACAAAACAGTCATCTTAATTTTTTTTTAAAGGTAAAAAGTCTTCTTAAATGAGGTGTTTCTGAATCTTTTCTCTAATCCATGATGTCATATTCTAGGAGTAATTCTTAGATACTCTCGGAGTATAAAGAATGATGCTCCCTCCTCTCACATTTATGGTGAGATCCGCTCATTAAATTCATGGTGGGGTCCACCATAAATGTGAGATGAGGGAGCACCATTTCTCCGTGCTCTGGGAGTACCTAAGAATTTTCCATATTCTAGTACTCCAAACCATAACTTCACATCAAACCATTATATTGAGTTACCAACATTCAACATTAAGAGAGACCAAACTTAATAAAGTTGGTTTATGCTCACGAGGAATATTTGCAACTTTTTTTTTTTTTTGATGAACAAGAATATTTGCAACTTTAAAGAATGCTTGTTAACAACTGTTATTATTGAAGAATAAAAAAAAAATCCCCTGATTCATATAAATTAATGCCTTTTTAAGATTTAAAATAGAATTTTTTTTCTTTCTAAAGAATTTTCATTGTTGTATTGATAAATTCATTATTGAAACTCTAATTTCTCTAACATTTTTACCCAAAACAAAGAAAAAAAAACTCTTTAGAATATAATTTAGTGACTGCTTTGATTAATATAGAAATATAGGTTTCTTAAGTAAAAATTTAATTAAGTTAATTACTTAAAGAACTTAAAAAAGTTAACGGACTAAACTGGAATTGTTAAAGATATTAACGAACCCAAATCCAACATAAGAATTGAGCTCAATCTTAAGCTTGAATTCTGATCAAGTTCAACAATAAAATAAATGAACCAATCTTAGACATCTCGTTTACATCTATATCATGAGAAAATTTCAAGATTTAACGCATAATATTTTTATTTGATGGCAATACTTTTCTTGGTTGTCGGGGAACCTTGAGATTTCATCTACTGTTTTTTCCCAAAAAGATTACAATAATAATAATAATTAGATTTTGGTTTCATTTATTGTTTGATCAGTTAAGATAATTTTTTATTGACAGTCGTATATAGAAGTAGGGGGGTAGGGGTGATCCTTATTTGAGAAGGAATGTTTTTCCACTATCATTTCATAGGCTATTTAACACCTTAACGTGAGAGAATCTTCATTAAGTGCCATTATTCTAACGTAGTAAATGAAGGGAGAGCAAATGCAGGGAAAAGAAATTCAGAATGGATTTAAAGGAGTATACAGGGTTAACTTTTTTGTTTTTTTTTTTTTGTGAAAAATATATAGGGTTAACTAATTGTTCCATTGGTGAAAATAATAAAGAAATTCATAAAAATTAGTCAAGTTAAAAATTGAAGTTACTCCATTTCATAGGGTTTTTTTTTTTTTTTTTTTTATCATTGGTTTTCTTTTATTCTAGCTTCATTCATCTCCTTCTTTTTGTCTCCCTTTCAGCCTCTCTTACAGTCTTTTTTTTTTTTTTCTATTTTTTCATTTTTTTTTTATAGAGAGTTTTAACTTATAGCGTCCGCTCATGACAATAGTTCTTTATTATTAGACCAAGACACCAATCAGTTTTTGGTGTAGGCGAGAATTAAACCCCAGATCTCTTATATAATCATCAGAGACTTTACCAACTAAGCTTACTGGAACTTGTATATGTTTTTTAAAATCCCACTTTTTTCTAACTACAACTATACTTCATTGAAGTCTAAAAAAAACAATACTTCATTTTTTTTAAAACATAATAAACCAATAAAAATAAGGGTCATGTTAACGGGTGGCCTTAGAGCAATTATTAATAAACCATATTAAGAAAATTTTAACACTGTTTTTATAAAAAATATAAAAAGCTATCAAAAAACTAATTGTTTGGTCATTTTCTCATTAAATGTTTCTAAAAATAGTTCATAAACTAATATCTTTAAGGTACTTATTAATATTTCCCAAAAAATAAAATATCTCATGCACATAGGATAATCTAATAACGTTGTACATATCACAGTTTTAATTTCAATTAAACAGAGATGAAACCAAATTATGGTTGATTGTCATAATTTTTTTTTCTTCTATTAAGTAGTATAAGATAGGGATTCATTGAATCGTAAACCATTTATGTTAAAGGTAAACTCCAATAAATTGGTTTAATAGTTCTAAGATCTCATAAAGTTCATGAAATTCTATAATCATTAATTAGAAAAACAAAATCAACCAGAGGTCAACAAAGTTGATTTATGGATATGAGAAATTTAATTTTCTTCTTTATTTGAATAATATTATATACCATGAAAGTCTTTTCTTATAGTCTGATGGCAACAACTTCTAGGAATCTAAAATCTCCTTAAAATTTAATTTTGGGTACAGAAAAGAAAGAGAGGAAAACAGTTGTGATGTTTTGTCATTGTCATTTTAAATAGACATGAAGATATAAAATTAAAATATTTATCTACGGAAAAAAACAAAGATTTCATTGTCAAATGGTAAAATTTAAAAGGAAAAATATGATAGAAATATATTAAGAACAATTTTATGTTTTTGTTTTTACATAAAAGGTCACCCTGAGCGTGCGGGTATAGGATCGTACAGAGGAGGGTGTGGGGTGTGGAGTTTGAAAAGTAGAGATAGGAAAAGCCAAAAATAATAAGGTAATGATGAAAGGATCGCATTAAAGGCAGACTTGTCTCGTGTCAAGTGTAATTTAAATGCCCATTTTGTCTTCTTCTCTGTGTGTTTGACTGTTACTGGTGGTAGCAGGTAACAGGTCGGTTGGTTAACCGGCAGCAGCAGGTAAAATACACTTAGGAAATGACAGAACCCAAAAACATTGAAAAGTGGGAGTGGGTACACTACACAGGCACAGCTATTCTTATTTCATTATTTTTTGCTTTTGCTTTGGGCTTGGGTTTGGGTTTTATTCCTACTTTCTTAGTTCTTAAATGCCATTTTGCGTAAGCTAATTTAGGAACCTTTGAATGGTGGTATTAAAAAAGTAATACTACTAAAAAACCCATTAAGTGAGTCAGTGCATTTTTTTTTTTTTTAATAATTATTTTCTCACTCTTTCTCTCATACTATAAAGCTATGTGTGTTAGGGTTATCACACTTACAAGTTTTCAGAGTGAGTGTAAAACTGAAACTCCCACAACAACAACAACAACCAAAAAAAAAAAAAAAGAGTGAAAGAAATGAAAAGGGTTTTGTGTGTTGAGGGGAATGTTGGCTGGCTCGAGGCTTTTCACAATGAGGTTCTAATGAAATAATGAACTCTTAAGGCTTCGGACCAGGCTTCATTCCCCTCAACCTTTTGAAGTATGTATCTATCTTTGCAGCTTCTTCAAGATTTGCTTATATAATTGTTGGTGAATAATATTTCATGTGAAGGTTAGGTTGAGAGGAATGTTGTCTGGCTCGAGGTCATGGAGCTAGGTTGATTTTTTATGACATTTTTTCCGGGGTAATTTAACTATAGTATGTAGTACCGGAAAAAAAAGTTCATAATTCGAAACCCTAAATGATTCTCGGACCAGGCTTCATTCCCCCCAACCAACATTTGCTACAACCATTTTGATTTTCTCCTACTAAATTAAAGTGAGACCGGTCACTTTTCTGGTAAGGCTTCCTTTGATTCCTCATATAGATTTGTATATGATTATGTGTGCAGAACAGGTTAGAAACCTTAGTATCCTTCTTTTACTTCATAGATTTTACTACATATATATGTATTAATATATTATATGTTTTTACTAATGGTCTTTTGAGTTGTTTCCTTAGATTCTTTCTTTTAAACTTCAAAATTGTTAAAAGATTTGTAGCTCAAGCGACACTCTTCTCTGTTTTCAACGGAGACGTTCAGGTAAAAATCTCTCTTCCAAATATCAAACGAAAAAAAAAAAAAACCCTTCAAAATTATACATGTTCTAAGAGGTTGATTGTTGTTTCAGGTTTGATTTTCAGCTCATCTGTCTTTGTCCAAAGGTACAAGGATATGACCAAGATGCAAGAAAGTTCTTCCTTTTTCCAACAGTATTACATAAGATCTTAATTTGGTGGAAGCAGTGGAGAAGTGTGAGTCTGTAAATTATAAATCCTTCCAAAGAAATATATTATAAGTGTTCCTTTGGATGAGCAGTATGGTGCAATAAAGCTGTTGATTCAGTTTATTAAATTTATGTACAACAATTTTGAAGTTCATATATTTTTAGTTCAGCTATAAGTTTATCAGTTTAATTTTTAAGTCCAATTAAACCAATTGGGAGAAACAAAAAAACACTCTCTGCAAATTAGTTTAAGAAATAAAACTCTATCTGTTACCTTACTTTCATTTGTAGGTCATGTATTTCAACCTGCCACAACACACAAACAAAAGAGACACTGAGAATCAGTGAATATATCTATTCTATAATTTAAACTTTTAAATGGGATTATTTAAGACCAGTCTAAACCCTTTTTTTTATAGTAAGACTAGTCTTAGCTCAAGACCTAAGATGGATCGGTCTCTAATGTTCATTATTTCACGTGGACAAGATGGTATATGTACTGTAAGACCTGTTAGATGTGAAATTCTTGCCAGCAATAGCTAGCTACTGATCTAGGTCTAGGTCTTTCTAGGGTTTCGACACAGCATCCCCCACAAATAGAGGATAATCTAGATATTAATTGCCACTTTTCAATTCTCTCAGCTTTTCAAAATTAACCCTTTTTCCACAATGGTTATAGCTATCCCCCACCAAAAACAAAAAATGATGAATATTAAGAAGGAAGAAGAAAAAAAAAAGCATCTGAACCATGGGTCAGCATTGTATTTGTACCAACAGATGAATGAACAATTTCCCAGCACACACACACACACATAGATGATGATACATATCGTACTCAAAGGGTGAGTTTGGTTGTCCATTTGAGATGTTAATTTTGCCATGATGATATTTTTCGTTAAAAGGTTGTTACTGAATTCCGTCTGTTAGCAACGAAAGATGAAGATGATGTGAGGGTCCAGAAGTGTGAAACGTTACTGTTTAATTTATTATACCTTGTTTGTGGTGAGATCAGAGAGATGTGTACGTTAAATTTTAAACAAGTGCATTAGTTACAAAAGCTGCTGAAACATCTGGAACAGTGAATGAAAGAAGTAAAGGGTGGCATAGACAGAGTAATAGAGAGATGTTGAAAGTTAACGAGAAAAGGAAAAAAGAAGCGAGAAATTCTCGCTTAATCATCCTCCAATATTGGCATTATCATCATGACAGACACAGATATACCTGCATATTGAAAGGCAAACAAAACCTGTAAAAGAGGAAGAGAAGATTGATTGAGTATATGAGTATATGTGTGTGTTTGCATGTATTTGCGTTTGTGTATATGCATTTATGAGGCTTTTGAAGTTGTTGAAAAATCAGTTACTATCCTTGGAAAAGCTCGGATCAGCAGTGGCATTGGTATAGGCATTGTCATTGGCAGCTCTCTCTTCTTTTCTGACTTCTCTTTCAAGAAGTCATAGTACAGTACAGATTTATTTTAGCCTTGAAAACCCAACATGAAGAAAAAGTTACAGAGATAGAGAGAGAGTGAAACAATGACGACTATCTGACTTTTCTTGGGAAATGAAACGGAGAGCACAGACTCGCTCGGGTATCGATTCATGACAAACTTGTTGGTGTTTTAAAGAAAGAGGGAAAACCATCACCTTTTTCTGTTGGCAGCTTCATCAAGTATTTATTATCAATTCAACAACACCTAGCTTTGAGCTTTCTCTTTTAATTTCTTTCTATTTTATCTTCTCCCCCTTTTCTTTTGGGAGTTAAAAAACTGTTTTTTCGTCAGTTGGTGTAAAATCACTCTGTTCCTTTTAAGTTCTATAATCCATGCATGTCAAATTGTAATGATATGATAGGAAATAGATTGAGGTATGTATTTTTTAACATAGATTATAAGCATCACAATATTGTTCAACTTTATCAAAAGTTAGTAAATTCTCTGCAACAAGCAGGTGAGTTAGTAAAGTTAACAAAACTTTGTTTTTGAGAGACACTTAGTCTAATTAGTGCATTAACATATTGATTAGCTTCTTTAAATGTGTGTTGGACTGGTGTGTTCGGGACAATTAATCCTCAAAAGGGTAATGCAATAATTAAGGAGGGTTCCAACATAACACGTGTTTGGAATAAGGTCAAAGCTTTTATCTATTTATCTTTTAGTTTTTTAAATAAATAATTTAACTTTTAGTTTTCTTAAAAATAAATTAGTTCTTAGTTTTTTTGTCACACATCTAATATAAAAGTTACTAAAAATTATATTTTTTTTAATAAACACCATATAAGTAAGCTACCGAAAACAACAGAGCACCTAAACAAACACCAACTAAATTAGATTATTTTTCTGATTTGTTGATAGAGCAATGTTCGTCGATGTTAGATATTATTGTGTCAAATTGTACATGCAAATTAAATATGACAGCTCATTAGCTCTAAAATTATTAGCTCTAAAATTTACTATATATATTATTTGGAATTTTTTATATAAAAAAGTATACGGGCATATATAGTGTGTGCTGTGCTCAAAAACAAAAGGTAAAAGAGAAACTAAAACTTAAAAAATTTTAATAAAAAAAGTAGAAACGGGAAGAGTTGTTGAGAGAATTTAAGACATGGAAAGAGAAAGAGAAAGAGAAAAAAACCACGCAGCAAAAAATCACGTCACAGGAAATTAAGCAAAGGCTATGGAAGTGGAGGGGTAATCAAAGTGTTTTTTTAATTTTTTTTTTTAAAAAAAAAACTAAATAGCATTGTTACATATTGAAAATTCTGTAGTTACATTGGGTGATGAGAGATTTAAAGTTTCAATCCCTAAAAATTTTCATTAAAAATGTTAGAAAGGGTGAGTTCAACTGTACAAAGTTTTTCTCAAACATACTATTTGATTGATATGACTTACATAAATTCGATTCAGTTGATTTTTTCTTTCCAAAGCCATTAATAGTCTCCAAGTTTTTCATCAATATTTCCCTCCCAAAGTGCAGCACGTCTATGTCCTTTTATTCCAAAAAAGCATGCTACAAAATTTTAGATTATCATTCTTAAGCAATTCATCATCTTACATAATTTCACCTTATAAAATACAATATAAAATCTTGCTCAAACGATATCTGATGGAGTTGTATAAATTTTATCAACAATTGTGCTCATATACAATATGAGATTCTCATTAAAATATGTTTTGACTATGAATAAATTATGTACACTGGTTAACATGTTACATTAAGTTAAAAGCCCAAAGAGCTGAATGAACTCATAAAAGGAAATTAACTCGTACTAGGGCTAGTTTTCTGCATTGTAATCTTAATACATTCACGGATACCCTATTGTTTTGTTTATATACAAATCAACCGGCCTACTTTATGTCTTCCATTATATGCTCTACCAATTATGATTTGTCATGTATTTATTTGACTTTTCTTATAAAATAATCAAAGTCTAAAATGAAGAGATTAAAAAAATAATCCACCAAATATAGAATACCATAATTGGTGGAATATAAAATGAAAAACAAAAAAGTTGGATAGATGATTTGTATTGGGCTTGCCATGGTAAAAGTTTAATCTACCGCATCCATTTCATGATGATTATTCTTTATCATTAGGCCAAGAAACCAATTGATTTTTGGTATGAACAAATTAAGTTTAAATCTCAAATCTCTTATTCAATGATAAAATCAGTTAATCTCTTATTCAACGATAAAATTAGCTAAGCTAAATGAAACCAACAAAACATGCATTATCCTAGGTTTCTTTCACATGAGGTAAGTCATAAGATTATATAAATCTTGTGTCTATGAGAGAGAGAGAGAGAAACAAAACATGCATTATCCTAGGTTTCTTTCACATGAGATAAGTCATAAGATTATATAAATCTTGTGTCTATGAGAGAGAGAGAGAGAGAGAGAGAGAGAGAGAGCCAGCTAAGGGCCGAGAACCTGGGCCAAAGCTGAGACAAGTGAGATTACGTGAATAAGAAGTATATGTATTATTTGTCTTTATGTGATGGGTCCAGTTTGTATCCATTCTTTCTTTCTATCCTATCAATCCCAGCTGTATTTTTCTTAGATACTGTTAGTTCCACTTTTTGTCTAACGTTCAAGACAAAGCTTGAAAACAAACACTGCTCTCTAGCTCTCTTCAACTTCATCTTATGCTCCTCCCTGCTTGGCTCTCCCTTTTTACTAAGCAAAAAAATGAAAAAGTCACTGGACAATAATGTTTCAAGTGGGGTTTGATGTTTTCATCAACAACAAAAAAATGTGGGGTTTGATCATGATCATCAGATCATGTCAAATCATACAATATTGATTACACCATGTGTTCCATCCAGAATCGCCTAAACATAGTGCAACACCCATTTATATATTATAGAGGTTTTTACTGAGGTAAATTGGTAGGTACAAAGTTCCTTTGATCCATATATAGAAGACCTTTGTTGCTTTCCACTTTAGGTTGGGTTAGTTTGCACCTTTAGTTTATCTTTATTTACTTTATTTATGAATATACATGCAGTTTTTAAAGTCTCATTTTTTTATGTATAACTTTAAAAAATAAGCAAATAAACTTTTCAATAAAAAGTTAATCCAAACACACAGTAAAATTCAATAGTTATGGATCAGAGCTAAGCACAAGTTAAAATTGCTGAAATGTTTTTGCTACTATTGTTTGCAAAGAAATTTTTGTTACTTAAACAACTACTTTGGGTGAGAGTCTAATCGAATCCTACTTCACATACTTGAAATTTGTCTAAAACCTTAACAAAAAAAGGATAAAATATCATTTAGTTCTTAAACTTTAATAAAAGTTTGTTTTTCTTCCCTAAACTTAAAGTTCGTTTTTTGTACCAAAACTATTGAAAATTTCTTCTTTTGTCCTTAAACTATTGAAAATATTTTATTTATATTCTTAAACTTTACTAAAGGTTTCTTTTTCATCCTAAACTATTGAAAAAAAGTTCTTTTTCCATCTCTATTTTTGTTTCTAAACCAAGGAAGTCAATACCGTATCGGAAACTATACCGGTTTGGCTACCGGTACGATCGATATATTTCGGATACCGGTCAATACCAGTGTACCGTTTTGGGTTTACCGCTATTTTATATATTTAATACACACACACACACAAAATCTCTATTTACACACACATACACACACAGACTCTCCAACTTTTAGTCTCATAAATACCTTCCATTTCAACTATTGTATACTGATTGATATAGCAACTTAAAGATCAACTGGAGATTAGAATTAATGCAAGTAAAATAGTTGAAAAAGAAGAAAATGGAACTCTTAATTCAAACACCAAATCCAAATTAAGTAAAAGAATTGGAGAGATCAAATGTTAGGTGAAATAATGAAATTATCTACAAAATACTTTCACTATTGATTATTTTAGAAACAAAAACTGCCACAATTACAACAACAACAACAACAACAACAAAAAAACACAGCATTTTGTGTTTCAGTTCAATACGACCGGAATTCGCCAGTACGGCCGGTATTTTTTCCGGTACGAAATAGGAGTATACTTGTACCAGTGCACTGGTTAGTACGGTATGGACGGGCCGGTACGGTATAGTATCAGTAACACTGTTCTAAACTATTGAAAAAATTCTTTACAAAGTTTAGAGATGAAAAACAAACTTTTGTTAAAATTTAAGGACCAAAATAATATTTTATAAAAGCAAAAATAAAAAATGAAAAAATGTGTCTAAACCAATACATATACGACTCCAATTATAGACTAGTGTTTCATTTCAGAAAAGTCACAAAATGTCATGGTAAATTTAGTTACTTAAAACCTTTGTTACATAAACAACTACTTTGGGTGAGAGTCTAATCGATTCCTACTTTGCATAATTGAAATTTGTCTAAAACCTTAATAAAATGAGCTCAAATATGAATGAACTTTATAGAAGAGTTATTCATCGGAACAATACTCTTATAGATTTATTAACAAGAAGTAGATCGACATTAGGGGAATTAGTAATGTAAGGATGTTAAGCCATATAAAGACGAGCAGTCCTTATATCAATAGCAAACAACCTAATTATAGCGCTATTTTTCCCATTTAAACCCTAGCACACACCCATTTATTGCTTTTTTTTTAATTAGTTATGTGCAGACGCATGGTCACAACCAATTCTATATATCTCTTTAGACCATGACTAGTAATGACACTCTATTGCTTGCACTTGTAATGATTGCTACGTTTTTTTGAGATTTTCCTCTCCTGTCTTTGTCGGAGAAGATTCTACTCAAGGAAATGGCCCAGGGAGGAGGACACTTCCTTGTTAGAAAGGAAATCCAAGCGATCGAGCCAAGATTGGATGTTGCTTCTGCATCTGCATCATATCATCCAATCAAGTTGCTCGTGAGACCCCAAAAAAATGAAAAAATTTGTCTAAACCAATACATATATATACGACTCCAATTATTGACTAGTTTCTCATTTCGGAAAAGTCACAACATGTCATGGTGAATTTAATTGGGCAATGCGTGTAGATGCATCATGGCGTCAAACAAAGCATGTTTAAGGAAAAAAAAAATTTTTATTTTCTTTGTAATAGAGAAACAAAGAGTAGTTGTAAAGTTGTACTCACAACTTTAGCATATTCACATCATATCTAACATCTTGAGCTGTTGAAATGGAAGTATGAGCTTTTGAAAGTCCAATCTTTCTTGGCATCACTCCCTTCCATATTGTTATATTTGAAAATCTAAGTTTTAAGAGAATATTTTTAATTTAATGCATTGTCCTACAAACAAAAATTAGTAAGTTTTCACCTATACATCATATTATCTCTTGATAAACTTTACTCATCACTACGTCAGAAAAAGAAAAAGGGATATTGAGTTTTAAATATATACTTCAATATTTTTGCTAAGTTTAAATAGCAATAAATAATAAGTTAGATATGTGTTTATTAACCTTTCAAATCAAACCCAGATGTTTATTATTATTTTGCAAATTTTAGAACATTGTTAAATTAAATATTGGACTATATCAAAATGGCATAGAAGAAGAAGAAGAAAATAATTATTGGGAGCTAGTGGGATGTAGAAATTCAAATAGAAAAATGACATGAAGAAATGAGATATGAATCACGTTAGAGAAGAGAACATTTGGCTATCCGGGAAGGTTGAAATTTACACGATGATGCAATACAAAGTAATATATAAAAAGGCTCTTATAGAGAAGACAATGATGCAGATTGATTATGACAAATTTTTTTTTTTTACTTATTTATTCATCTAAACAAGCGATCGATAGACCTCTCTTGCAAATTGAAATTCAGTATCTTTGACAGGTAAAACTTCATTAAAAAAGGAATGACACCATCATATAGAACGTTTATATTGTTTTCCCTTGATTTCACACACCATTTTATGCTATGGTTATTCTCATATGTGTATTCATTCTTTCCTTTACTTGCCATCCTTTTCAAATTGTTCTGTTTTGGAATGCATTTTACATATGTTTTATTTTTATTTTTAGGCCTAAATGTAAAAACACTGACTAGGGTTTGGGCAAGGTTGTCAAATTTTGTACTAAAGGCCATTTCGATCTGACGTGGTGAACGAAATATTTCAGTACCTATTGATACCAATGTACCGTTTCAGAATTACTGTTATTTAATATTTATATACAAATTTATGTGTTTATATTTATTTATGTAAGTATGAATTTATTAATTTTTATATTTATCAACATAAAATTTAAAATCTCCATAATTTATAATATTAGCATAAGTACATCAACTGATATATTGTTTTAAATAACATTTTTTTCAATTTTTTTTATTATACCGACTGAGATGCCAATACCGGCCAAAACACCCAAGATATTCCTAGTACAAGCCTGTACAATTCAGTATTTTATTTGGCACATTTAAGAGTAGTGCCGGTATCGATTCAATAGCTAGTACGATATTGACTTTCTTGGGTTTGGGCCAGTTGCATAAACATTCCCTAAGGTTTTAATTATGCCTTATAACTGCATAAGGTTTCTATATTTGTCAAAATGACCACCGATTCGTGTCATCGCTCACATGATTTTCTACCCATAAGAGCAAACAAAGTGGCTCCCCCCCCCCCCCCCCCCACCCCAATTTGGCAGATATGAAAATAATCTCTGAAAATTATAAGAAAGAACTGAAACCTCATAGGGTGTTTTTGCAACTAACCAAATCCCAAAGGGCCTTTTTGCATCTTGGCATTATTTTAACAAGGGTATTTAGTGGAGGAGGTAGGGGGTTCAAACCACAGACATCCTGTATAAAAAAAAAAAATTCGAATGGTGTTGAATATATAATTTATTGTCTTCATCTTACTGTTTTAGAAAATGCCACAAATATGTATCAGACTTATTATTATTTGATGCTTTAACAACCAATGCTACCTAATACCTTTATAAAATGCCTAAGTGAACATCGAAAATGGAACCATGCAATTAAAACATAGATTAAGTTTGGCACATTAATTGTTTATATTGGAGTATATATTAGAGCATTCTCATCAGTTTGTTTAAAATTTTCCATCTATTTTAACATAAGGACCTAATTTTTCTATTTTATACAAGCACTTTGCAAAGACATACACTTCAGATTATCTATTATACACTCTATTTTCTTTATAATCTTTTTTTTTTCACCTACCCATGTGAAAACACACACACACACACACACTCTCTCTCTCTCTCTCTCTCTCTCTCTCTCTCTCTCTCTCTCTCTCTCTCTCTCTCTCTCTCTCTCTCTCTCTATATATATATATATATTCTAAACACTACTCTCTTTCACTGTCTCTTTATAATTTTTGAACACTAAACTCTCTATATCCACCCAAGCCTCTATGGACAAGCACTCCCTCACCTTCACTCATTTTCACTTTCTCTCTCCCACTTGAGCCTCCATGGCAACGGCGACAACAACGGCGGCTTAAGTTGACTTGGGTTTTTCATTAAGTTTTGTTTTGAGTTGATTTTGTTTTTGGTTGATTTTGAGTTGAGTTTGTGATGAGTTTTTAGATGGGTTAGAGTGGATTTTTTTTGGGTTGATTTTTTTCTTCTTCTTCCTTCTTCTTCTAGATTGAAGAGAGTTAGGGGAAGAGGGAGAGTTAAATGAGGGTGAGAGAGGAGAGAGAAAAAAAAAACAATCAAATAGAAAACTACAATAACCGTGTAAATATACATGATTTTACTATAGCAATATTGTATATGTACAACGTTATAGATGGACTGATGTGGGTAGTTTTTGAACAAAAATGTATAAAACTAACAACTTTTTCAATTTTACAATGTTTGATGCGAGTACTCCAACAAATTAGCTAAAACTTAAAACTAGTCTATAATAAGACAAGCAAAATTGACTGCTTCATAATGTAAAACATGCACAAAATGAAAATTGCATATAAAACCATCAATTTACGTCAAATCACTAGAGGAATAAATCGGGCACCACAAAGATGATTGGAATCTTTATTAAGGGAGTGAAGGATTCATTGAAAAGAGATGAACATATTTGAAGCTGCGGTTCAATACACTTTCAAGAGAAAGTCACAAACAATTCGATCTACTAATTCTTGATGATGCACAAAGTGAGTCAATTGTCCACACGTGTAGTGATTGGAGGTACTTGAAGAACAAAAGGTGAAGAACTTATAGAGAGCACCAGTGGGGTGCCGACCAAAGATCTTCTGAAGGTTAAATTAGTGACAGAAGGATCTCCAATAATTCTAAAAGTATAAAAGCTAGAAATTTTCACATATCTTGGAGAAGAAGAGTCTTGATGCTTATATAGTGATATAGAGCTAACCAAGATCCAGTGAACGTAGGCTCTTCCCTTATAAGGAAGATGTGAAGTTAATGCTCTAAGATCTTTGGGGCTTAATTTCCCATATCTTAAGGATACGAATATGTAAAGGGATCTTTAGGCGTAATGTGCAAGTTCTTTCCATATAGGGATACTTGAGTGGAGGGCACGGAAACAACGTGAAATAAGTATGAAGGGTCTTTGGTATAGAGACACTCGTCGACACCATGGGATGACAGGCAAGTGGTATTTGCCATTACGGGTCCCTTAAGGCATGGGAGATATGATGATTCTTCAAGAGACTGACGAGGCTTATAAGCCTAGCGACACAAGAGGAGCCTAACTAGTCCAACAAGGCGACACACTTCTATAGTGACCGAAGATGCCTTAGTGGCCGAAGATGCTTTTGGTGACTGAAAACTCTTTTGACGAGCTCATGAAGCTTTTAGTGACCAAAAATGCTTTTGGTGACCAAAGGATGTTGAACAAATTTTCGGGATGGTGAAAATATTCCCTATCACTAGAAAACCATTAATTTTAAATTAATTGGTGTTTGATTAATGTTTTTCCGTAGTCAAATTTACTTGTAAGACTTGGAGGCTGATGGTAAGAGTTAAAAATAAAAATTTTAAATATTAAAAATAAAAAAAGAAGAAGAAGAAGAAGAACACAGGAGGAGGTGGGGAGAGGAGGGTGCGGAGTGGCCAAATCTAGAAAAATAACAAATAAAATATGAAAAATCAATCTAGAACTAGTCAATCAAATATAAGAACAAAGTAACAAAAAATTAACACCAACAAATTCAAGACACTGAATCTGAAAATCAGGTTAGCCATAAGTTGGTTCATATATATATATAATCCATCAATGTGATTTGATTTCGTAGAGATACCAAAAGATCGTCTTGTTCAGCGCACCATGCTATCCTTAACTTCAACAGCTGAACAGAGATAATAATAATAAGCTTAATTACCAAATTTCGCACTCATGAGTCATGATAGTTTGAACTCTAAATCTTTCATGGTGTATATAAATATTAGTAAGGTAGAAACAAAACCCCCACTATTAAAGGCCAAAATAGGCAAGCTTGGTTTCATGCGGACATGGGACATTCCGTTACTACAGTGCATTTTTAATTCATCTGAACAAGGGGTAAAAAAATTTTAATTCATCTGATCAAGGGGGACAAACCAAAACAAAAAAGAAAAGAAAAAGAGGAAATAAAATGGAATAGAAAAATGGGACAAAATATAAATTTGATTGCTCAAAGATGGGATTGGAACCCAGAATACACGTGAAATTTTTGAGTGAAAATTGAATCTCGATATATTTTCACACTTCTCTATAGTTGCTCCTCCTGGAACTCTGACTCTCACCGGTATACATGTACTACAAAATGGGATAATTTGCAAAAAGGTAGTGGTATTGGCGACCTATTTTGTTTTTTTTTTTTTTAAAGAAAAAAAGAAAAGAAAAAAAGAAAAAGAAAAGGAAAGTATGTTAGCTGGATCAAGTGTGAGGAACAAAGAGAAAGGCGAGGTGTGTTGGGATAAAGATCAAGAGAGATGGAGGGCCATCTCCTGGAGAAGTACTTTCTTTTGAGATGCATTGATGATGCCTTTGCACTCAGCTTCCAGTAACACCTCTGCCATTATTGCAGCTGGATGCCCTCTGGGCTCCTCGGAGGCCCTCCTTAACATGAACACCTGAACATACATAATCAAATTGCCAAAATAAAGAACTTAGTCTTGAGTTCAAAAAATTGGGGATTGTTCAGAAAACAAACTAGAGATATACATTTATGTAGATGCATACATATACACAAAGGCTACAACTACAGAACACTATCTGATATCAGAAATTTTCACGCAAATATTCCTAAACGTCTTCATCTGACATGCACATAGATGCAAGCCAAGAATTTATTAATTTCAAACAAAAAATCTATATACAGCCTAGCCTATTCCCAATATACCAAAAATCAAAGTTTTTTTTTCCCGGAAAACAAAATAATAATAAGTAAAGACCTTTAAAACAAAGGATAAATTGCGTAAAAAATGATGTGATGACAAGTCAAAAGCACACATTGTAACTTCATAGTACATCTATAGAGTATAAAGATTGTATAAGAGCTCCGAGAAAGAGGGATAAGAAGCAACTCTCATGGCAAATAGTATGCCAATTAAGGTTTGGAACAATACAATAATGCAGCTGTGGCTCAAAGATAAGAGAATCCATGAATTTTATTGCAAAACTCTGACTTAATAGGAGGGTTCTTTTTCAACATGGAAAGTTCCTATTAGAAGGAAGGTCAATTGGTAATTACATTTCTTCTTTCAAAAAGAGCAAGAGAATTTTTTATTTTTTATTTCCCCTGTTCAGGGAGGGGGCCTTCAAGTTAAATTTGTGCACACACATGCATGATCTCTTATTTGAAATACCATATAGCATTCCCATAAAAACTGGGTCATGCGTTTCAGCTACAGACCACATCCAACCCAAGATCTAAAAGCCTTTTGTTGTTGCAGCAGGATGGGCAACCACTTCTTTTTTGTCAATCAGTTTTACAACATACAAATAGACAAAGATAGATTGTTGTTGATGCTAAGTTCAATCTAATTTCATGGGTATTAATTCATGTAAATTAACTAAAACAGTACAAAATTTATCCCATCATAAGCACATACAAAGGCACACATCAAAATGTTGTTACAGAAAATATATTATACCTGATCATGGTGTGATATTTCTAAGCAGCCAGGTTGTTTAATGAATGGCTCCCCATCTATTTGAACTGGGAAAGGACTTGAAGCATGTATTCTTATGACTTTCCCTTGAGCTAATCTTCTGGCTTGGGAAAGTCCAACCTATAAAGAAAACAAGCATTACTATCATACAGATAGATTATCTTTTTGTACTGGAAAGTGAAAATATTGACCCAAAGTTTTGTACAACCATGGCTATCAAGAAATTTTTCAACAATAAATCCCTGTATCTCATACGCTTCCATATAAGGTAAAAACTTGTATCCTCTTTTTGATAAGTAGAAGAGTATATATAGTCATGATAAAAATATGCAGGGGAGGTTGTTTGGATACTGTGTGTTTGCTTACAGCACGGTTGTTAGTGAAGCATAAAATGATCTTTTTACTTTTAGTAAAAAATTTGGTGTATTTTTATTTTATTTTATTTAAATTATAGCTTATGACAGTATCAATTTAAATTTAATATACATAGTAAACACAATATGTACAGAACTTTTGTCTAGATGTTGCTACATTTCAACATTGTACACCAATCTTTATATCAATATTAGATATATGAAATATTTAGAATTTGGATTGTCATGGTATGGAGAATACGCCATCATTTGAGTTGGAAAAAAAAAAGTCATGAAAATTATGGGTGATCAGTCGGTCAGGCTTGGAGTGGTGGTCAAATTGCTACTCAGCCTGATCCCCTTGATTAGGAACTTTGCCACATGCTGACCTACGGATTAGTCAAAACTGTCTGCATAGGAAGCACATACATGGCAAAAAGCAAAGCGTGTTCACGTTGGACACAGTTGCTTGTGTGTCTCAGTGTCTGTATGGTGTTTGGCATTTTATCTATTTATCTTGCTTTGGACATGGTCGATTGGGACACGGATATGAAAAACATTTGGGAAAAAAGGGGGATTAAGAAGTTGGTTTTTCAATCTAGTTGGTATTGGTCTCAACCCAGTCGCACACTCTCTCTCTCTCTTTGGTTGTTGTCATCTATCTCCACTCCAGCAAAGCTCATCAGGGCTGGTCTTGGTACTTCAACACTTGTCTCAATTAACTGGCACTGGGGTTGGCCCATTGGTGCTGCTCTTACCATTTCCTTATATATATATATATATATATATATATATATATATATATATATATATATATTTTTTTTTTTTTAAAGCTTTGCATTATATCATTATTATTACTATTATTATTTTCCTTTGAAATACCGAGATGACCGAAATAGATAATGTTCTTGTTTCTAAGTTCTAACACTAACCATTAATAATTAAATTAAAGTTATGCCAAATAGGGAATAGTACACTACCATTCCAAAGTTAGTCACAATATTATAGTAATTATCACCAATTAATATAAAATATGTTCAAAATTTTATTATGCATAAATATAAATTAATAAATTGTTGTATCCCCACTGTGTCATGCCCTTGTTTTTAAGAATACCGTGTCACCGTGCCCCGTGTTGTGTCCGTGTTTATGCTTCTTAATCGTCCGCGTTACACTTTTAGGTGAGCAGAAGGGTGTCTGTCAAATCCCCAGTCTAACACCCTCTACCTCAAGCTCCCATTCACTCCTAGCTCTTCTTACCAAAATGATTGAAATTCAATCATCAAACAACACACAGAAAATATTCAACCAAAAAATATTTTAAAAACTTCCGAGCTCTTCTTTTACCAAAATCACCCACAACAATTCGACTCAGACCTGGTCAATGTGGCTGAGTATATGATCACCCCTAATGAAAATGCAGTTTCAAACACTTCATTTATAATAATTAATGAGTAGTCAGGCTTTAGTTATCAAATATAATTGAACTATTCTTCAAGTAATTTATATGGAGTGTCTTAACTAGTGCTTTCAAAAGCAAAAAGCAGGCGCCAATGTGTTCCTATTTTCTGCATGAGCAATGTGCTTATTTGAGATTATTAAAATCTTTTAGTGTGCGCACATGAGAGGGAGAGAAATTGAATAATTATATTATAATTTTAAAATTTTGGGAGATTCAAATACATACTAGCACAGTACAATGAAAAAGAAAATAATATTAGGTTAATAAAACATGCCAGTATTGAGAAGCAAACGATATAAGAAGAATCTCAGACCTGAAGTTTGCCAAGGTGCCATGCTCCACAAACACATACAACCTCAAGCAATTTATCATGCATGGTCTGCAGACGAAAATCATCATCATGCTCATTGTCATTTTGCCAAAGATCTACTCCACCCATATAACTGCCAATGTTGAGGACAATTAAACCCTCAGAATCCTGGTGCAGGAAAAGGATTAGCAAACAGTGGCAATTACAACATGAAAGCAAATAAATTGGATAAAAAAAAAAAGGATCATTAATAATACTGTACCTTTGGAATCTCAATGTCTTTCCCATCAACTTCTAGCCAAACTTGCCATGGTAAGTCAGCACAAGTTCTATCCATTATATCCCTGGCACCTTCTTTGGCATATCGTAATTTATTCACAAACTGGTCACAAAATTTTAGTCAGAAAATTTTAAAGCTAAACAACATATTAAAGATAACAAGCCTCTCAAAGAACTACTATGGTTAAACCCATCACTGTAATTCTCCCAAGAAGAAAAGAACAAAAGATTAACCAAAAACATTGCAGTATGCAAACTGAGTAAACAATTTTTTTCCACTTCTCTCTTTCAAACTCATATTGCGTTGATAGATATATGCGTCACCTTATTGACAGGTCATTCTTGTTTGTAGCCATGATGTATAAAACAAATTCAATCAACCTATTAATGAAACTCAGCCAGCCAACCTTATTTCAAGGCAAGGCACACTGACTACCCTAATGTCCCAGTCCAAGAATAAACCATTGAGTAAACTATGTAAACTTGTAGACACTTTCGAAAAATCACATCTGGTCTTTTAAAGTGTCAGTGTAAATGCAAAAGATTCAAGAAATTATTACAACATGGACTCAATAATTATTCAACCAAAAAAAAAGGATGAACAGAAAGTAGTATAGCTACCTGACTACAAAACTTTTCAGGATTTATCTCCCGAGTAACATGAAATTCATATGCAACCTTTGCATCACACCCAATACCTAGAACATAAAAAGTAGCGAAGATCAGATTGACCCAGGAAAAGAGCACTAAAAAAAAGTAACTTCAGATAAATACCTAAATAGTTCATCATGAACTTTGATTGTACTTTATCAGGATTTCCTTCTCCGTTTTCCTCTCTTATATCAACTTTCCAGCGATCTAGCATTGTAACTGCAGCGTGATTTATGTCCTGCAAAAGTGTGGTCAAGCCACCTTGTCCATTAACTGTAGAGAAACCTCTTCCCCATTGCAGTACCCTTGACAAATCATTTCCTGTACCAAGCGGAAGAATAGCAACAGGTGGAGGTGATTCAAAATTGTACTTCTCGATTGCATCAAGAACCCATGAAACGGTGCCATCTCCACCACAGACCAAAACCCTAAAATATTGCACATTTTTGAACAAATCTAAACCCACCTCAGGGCCATGAGATGCACTCAATTCAAAAATCTGCAAATAGGAATAGTAAAAACTCAGACAAAATGGGTCTTGAAAATATAGCATTTTTCTTTTTCATTGGTAAGTTACACACACCAAATGGGTCTTGAACCCACAACCTCACCCTCCACCTAAAACTCAAGGGGGAGGAGGTGCCAGTTGAGCTAGAGCTCATTGGCGAGAGAGAGAAGATAGCATCTGAGAAACAACTTCTACATCTTTAGCCTATTTTGGTCTTACAGGTCACCTTATGATACTGATAAAATTATTGTCCAAGGTATAAAAAACAATTATAGATCATTGTGTTGCCTAATAGAGCAGAAGTTTAAAACATTTAGGATCATCCAATGATTCCTATCTAAATCATAGAGTGATTAGGGCAATAGATTCATACCCTAACAGAGGTTTCCTGGTACCATAAAACCATTATAGTGTGCAGATGATGAGATGACCAGGAGGAATTAGTGATGTTGCCAAAATATTATTTTATTTACTTTTTTAATTGAAAACTCAGTGCAGAAAGAGTCATTTATGTGCAGCCTAACAGTTTATTGAATATTGAGGAAAATTAATTCAGCTATTCCAAGAAACTACAAGTCATTCTTGCATAGCATTGTAGCAAGAATTCTTTTTATTTTTTGGCTAACATGAGTGTTTAGAGCTCTTCGAGCACCAGACTATTCAACTGGGTGTGTGTAGTTCCCCCACCCCAACAAAGGGCAGCCTCAAGATGCTGTTAGGATTTTTGAACTCAAGACCTCGTTTATCTTTAAGGCCCTGGGAACCACTAGATGTACTTAAGGTTAGCATTGTAGCAAAGCTAAACTATAGTTAAATATATGCAGGGTACAGAACAAAGAACAGTAACCTGGCTTATTTGTTTGGTTTGTGTGTTGTATTCTTTGGAGAGCAAAGGAGGAAGGGCATGGGCCCAAAAGGCTCTTCAACAAGCCAAAATAGTTTTTTTTTTTTGATAGGTAAAAGAGAACAAATGTGTAAAACTGAATTTTAGCGTCAAATGTCACACTAAAATTAATTTGTTATGATATGTGTAATGCACAACAGCAATTAACTTGTTCATAATCCAGGGAAACCTATGTATTATAACATCTTCAAGAGAGACTAAAGAGTACAATGAAATAAGGCATTTAATATCACTAATTAGTTTTCTACAGTCATTGATTCATGTAACGTATAAACAAAATGCTACTACAGCACTCAAAAAATCACCTGTACAGGGTTTAATAGCATGTTCAGTCTCCTCTGAAGAGTAGGCCCATGTTGACCTCCACTCCTGGCATTTATAAAGACCAAAAGAGGTCTTGCATCCTGTGGCAAATCAACCAGTTGATATCTTTTGATTTGACAATAGGTGGCAGTTCCATTTTTTTTTGGTACTGACCCATTATGGATACGCTTTACACTAACTGCATTGCCACTCTTCTTTAGATCGATATTGAAATCACCACCAGATCTCTTCAAACCAGCAAGGCCATTAAGCACTTTTCCGACAGCTGTATCAGTCACTGAGGCATCTTGCAACTTAACAGAACGAACATTTCCATGTTTGCTACGGTGGTTCCTTCGTCTCATCTGGCTATGAACAGAGGAAGATATAAATTCCTTGGCTATAGAACTTAGCACTTCACCTTCAGTGTTTTCTTCAATAACTTCTTTCACACAGAGTGGAGAAAGAATAATCCTTCTAAGAGGACCCAGATCACAAACATCACCATATTCTTTCGCCATTTTAGTGTGACATTTGACATGAATAAGGCGTTGGCACCATAAGCAATGCCATGTAGGAGATGCATCAAGAAAAGGAACACCACAAGGTTCATCACAGTAAAAACAGAAAGCAGACATCTCAGGATTATCATCCATATCACCCCACCTTTCTGACCAGTGGTGTCGAACATGGTTAAGACCAGCTTGTGCCACACACTTACAATCGTTTTCTGTTAACTGAGAACAATAGAAATGAGCTGCTACACCACAAACAGAGCAACGATGAACAAGGGTTTGTGATGAGGCTTTTGTACCTAAATTTTGAAGAGACACCAAGGAATTCAAGCAAACATAGCACATGGATGGCTGTTCACCATCAGCAAAATCTTCTATCCACATATGATGTGATAGAGGAACCTTTAGATTCTTCCAGACTTTTTTCTTTGCTTTGGCAGCAGCTTCAACCCATTTTAGAGATTTCCTTTTTTGCCACTTAAGAAATGCATATATGACAGCTAGAAGCCCAAATGATCCAGTTACCAGCCATTTAAAAATAAATGGACCATAAGCATCGGAGCAAATCAGCAACCATGCAAGTGAATTTCTCAAATCAATCATGGTGAACCTTATATCCATTGTCTATTTCAGTTTTGTTTACTGTAGACAGAATGAAAGATATCCAAATAGACTATGCATGCAAAACCTGATCAGATAAAAAAAAAAAAAACCATTCATGAGAAACAAATCAACATAAGTAAATAGAATTTACCATTGTAACTGCACAAATATATGAGGTCTGGCAACCATTGTTTTCTTTTACTTAAGTTCAAACTCTAATGAGCTAAGTTCTAGTTCTAGGCTTAGTTAGATACCATTAAAAATAGGATAAGTTATCGCTACCACCCATGTGGTATACCGTATACCCTTAAATCATGGAACGACTCTGTATTTTATATCGTGACACTTACCTACCTTGTGTTTAGCTTTATGAGGCATTTATGTCCTGTGCAGTTTGCTTTATGAGGCATTTCCGCTAATTTTATAGGAATTTAATAATGTGACAAGTGCTAACAACAACCGTTGAGAAGATAACACCCATGGGGAAAGAAAAAATAAATAAATAAAAAGATTGTTCTACCTTAAAACTTGCACCTTCTAAACAGACAAACCAAAATGAGGATTAAAGAAGAAAGTTAGAAAGAACACCAGAAATGTGAGGGTAGAACAATTTTCTCTTCAATTCTTTCTCTATATGTAGTGTTAAAATTTGGCACATCATCAAATTCTGTTAAAATTAGAGAAAATAGCTCATAAAACAAACTAGAAGGGAGGTAAATGCCTCATAAAACTAACAACAAGAGGGGGGGGGGGGGGGGGGGAGTATCAGAAAATAAACCACAAGGTAATTCCATGTTTTATAAGTATACCACATGCAAGACAAGAATGTATTGACCAAGAGCCTTGTAGCTCAACTGGTTGGCCTCTTCTGGTGTTTCCAACAAAAACATCCAGGGGTCAAGTCCCCCCCAACCCCAACTATCAGTGTGAGTGTGTGTAATGTATTGACTAAAGATGGAGTCGTGTATTGGGGAAGTGAAAAAGAAGAACAAAGGCTTACCTAAATGAAAAATGTGTAATCTAGTGCTAAAGCAAGCTTTAAAGAAGTGGGAGACTCAATCAAAACTTAAAAAGGAAAATGATGTAGGACAAATTAGGGATTTGTCTACTTTTAGTTGTTGTGGATTTAGGGTAGGAAAGAAGAAGCACTAGAGAGAAGCTAGGGCTGTGTGAACAGAAACCCTAGAAAGAAAGAAGAGAAAATAAAGAAAAGAGAGAAAGAGAAAGAAACAAATTTCGCAGCTTAATGTAGGCCCCTTGAGATCTCACCTTAATCCTCTCTTTTTCTTGGAAAAGTCATCTATCAAAAGTGTAGGACACTAATCACTATTTAAGGATAGTGTAACTAAATATAGTTTCTTCGAACCTACTCATATGACTTCAAGACAGTTATTATACTGATAAATCCAGCTCTCAGCATTTCACCACTGCTCAAACCTGACTACCCATCGGCATGGAACAAGCCAAGGCATGAAGATTAACTTATTCAAACATCTAGGGGTGGGAATTTACTGTGGCAATAACGGGATAGGCTAATTTCCATAGGGTCAAGAAACAAGTGAATCACTCCCTATTACTCCTAACCAGCTACGTTTTATTCTATTATTGACGAACATACATACAGCTCACATTATGCTTCCATTTCCTATGCTCTCCTGCATACTACACATTAAATCATCCTCACTACTAGCGCCATCTAACTCTGCAACCAATCCCATTAAATATAAAAATCCTAAATTTCTCAAATCAAAACCATGTAGCCCGCACGAAAACAAATCAGAAGCGAAAATCTCTCGGGCCCTTTCTGAAATTTATAACATTAAACCACTGTGGTGGGGTTTATGAGTTTTTAAAATTAAAAAAATTATGATCGTTTCTGAGAATTAAAGAAGAGTGAAAGACCGAGATCATTTCGAACCAGATATGACAATTGTTTCATTAATGAAATGGAATGAGAAAAGTCACACACAATTCAATTAATAAATGGAAATTTCAACTAAAAACTAATCAATCTCTGATTAAAATGTGAAATATTATTCATTCCGAGAGCCAATGCCAAAACGCAAGAAAAAGCAATGGTAATTTCTAGCTAAAGCTTCATCGTTTGCCGAAATTCGAAGCAAAGACAATCGTATAAAAACTTAAATTTAAAATTAAACCAAACATTCATATCAAGCAAATGATTAAAACGATCAAAATCCACCTGAATCAAATTCCGTGGTGTATCAAAAAAAAAAAAAAAAACCTAAACACTGGAATTTGAGATCTAATTGATCAAATACAAATAATACACACAAAGAAAACGCAAAAAAATAAATAAATAAAGAAAGAAAGAAAGAGAAAGGAATCGAAACATTAAAAGTGAACCAGTGTTACCTGGAGAAGAAACCCTAGAATTCATGGCTTACGTGCTTCGGAGTGAGAGAGAAGGAAACGAAATTTCTCAGATGCGAAGCGAAAAAGAAAGAGAGAGAGAGAGAGAGAGAGGCTTTTGATATTTTTGGATAAAACAATCAGTATATAGTATTAGTATTATTTATTATCATTATATACTAGTTGTTGAAGAATATAGAATAATTATTAATTAAAAATATAAAAATATAAAAAGTGGAAAGACGAGGGAAAAGCGCGGGACTTTTTTTTTTATTTCGTATGCGCAAACAACACGGCTTGATTTACCTTTTGCTTAGCTTGCTTGCTTACTTTGGAATCGACAAGCGTTATGTGTGTCGTCGGCCGTGTGAAATTACGGAAATGTCCATATGATCCTCTCTCTCGACGGTTTCCGATATCTTCGGAATGTCTTCGTTGCTAGCTGTGAATGAATCTTTTAAATTTTTTGTTGACTATTTTAGGAATCCAGATTCTTGAATCTTCTGACCCGTTTCCAAGTGGGGCCGGGGACCGTTTCCCGTTCAGTTCAAATCTCACCATCTACTTGTATTTTTGTAGATATTTTTTTTTAGATAGGTAAACTAATCGTGACAAAGCTTCGGATATAATGGATCAAATATGAAATATCCCTAGCAATATGTAAGGTACTGTGCAGTGCACTTGACAAAACTTTGGATATTAGGCTTTGTTTGGTAACATGTGAGTTGAAAATATTTTATGAAAATGAAAATATTTTCAAATGTTTGTTTCTGTTTTAGTGAATACACCGAAAAAGTATTTTCAATGTTTGGTCTTGTGTATAAAAGCGTTTTTTCAAAAAATATTTTCCTTTGTTTGTCTTTGTAATGTAAAACATTTTACAGGAAATCAATCAAAAAATATACTACAATTGAGCATCTCAACATACCTATACACATCATATATGCACATCCATTAATTGCAATCACAAAAAATATTAACATATACAAATCCAAGTTTTACATAACAATTACAGAGGTATCCACATACAAAAATCAGAAAATCAACGATTCTTTCATGATTATTCACCCAAGTTTAGATGTGCCATTTTATTGAGCTCATCTTTGGGCAGGACTTGAGATGCTATTGCATTTAGCATTCTTACATTCAACTTTGCAATCTTTATTGCATGGTTCCCCTGCTCAATTGCAATATCTAATTGATATTTCAATAAATTGTATTTAACATCTCCTGTGCAGTAGGGGCTCTCTTCAATTGAAGGAGTTCTGGTACTTGAGCTGGAATGAGTAGAATATATATTGGATGAAGAACCTTGTTGCACATTCCTACCATCAATTTGCCAAAACCTCATAAAAGCAACTTCTACCTCCATTTTATGCTTAAATGCATTGTGATTAGCTCTGAAATATTGATGAACTTGGGAACAGGCTTCTTCCCATGTGCCGTACACACCAGGCACAAGGCCAACAAAAACAACATACGTCTTTACCCTTTAGGTGGTGAATATGATAAACAGTTTAAAAACCAAAATTGGCATATATATTTAGCATAGGGGATTATTTGACATACCATTCAATCAAATGTGTAAGCAAGAAAATGATATTTTCCAAGAAAATGATTTTTTTTCCTGCAATACAAGACAGTGTAGACCTATTCAACCATCATCTCAGCCTCCACAATAATTGTTGTTAAACCATCCAAATTCACATAAATATTATAACAAGCTCAATTCAAGAACAATGCTAAATTCAGTTTACTAAAATATTCACAAGCTATCATATACCTTCACAAACACTTATTGTAGATAACATTATGCACATATATTTTATATACAAATATATATATATATATATATTAATATCTAAATTAATAAATATATATAGCGGATCTAGTACAGGGATAGGTTTGAGTGGTGGGTTTGAGGTAGTGGCAGAGCTAGGATTTTAGTCTAGAGGGGGCAAAATTAAAAGACGATATTAAAAGTGAAATTTATCTAAAAAACATTAATCAACAATAATAACAAAATAAATAAACAATTGTAAGCAAATATGAATATATTTCATATTATTAAAATAAATAAACAAAAACAACCAATTCATAGCTACTAAAAAATTTACAAACTGATGGAGCAAAATATGATTAGTGTTACTTAAAAAATATAATGAATAAATGTTTGAAATTATTTTTTGTGATTGGTGACATGCAAATTTGTAAGACATAAGTAGTAAAATTTATAATATCTCTAGCATCATTTAAAGATAAAATGCTGTGAAAAGTATCATAGATAGTAAAAATTGTGTAAATAATGACATAAAAAAAATAGTGAAATAGGAGCAAGTTGCACGTAGACAAGACAAAAGCAATGATTTGGTCACTTTCAACAAGTAGAAGTTTTTTTTTCTTTTTTTGTTCCCTCCATGTGACTACTAATACAACAACAAAAAAAATTTAGGAGTCAGGGGGGCAGGTGCCCCCCCTCGCCCCCCTCTGGCTCCGCCAGTGGTTTGAGGAGACGGTGTCCGAAGTGGGACAGATCAAGTGTTGGGATGCTAAAATCAGTGTGGGTTTAGTTGCAGTGGGTAGATCGGGTACATGCATTGCTCAATTTGGGCTTGTTTCATTGGAGTTGGGTTTGAGCAAGATGGAGGGAATGAGGATGGGCAGGGAGAGAAGAAAAGCCGAGAAAGAAGAGAGAAAAGAAAGGAAGAAAAGGAAAATAGTACTCACCGTCGCGTGGAAAGGAAGAAGATGGCGCGATCTGACCAATGAACCTTACTTAGGTTGTCTTCTACTCGTGTCCCTTTGAGCTCTCTCTCACTCTCTCTCTCTCTTTGAGTGTGTGAGTCCAGAAATTGAATGAAGGTAAAATGGAAGTGTAAATCCATTTACGGGTTAGCTGGGGTTATTTTACGATCAATTGAAAATTATGTACGGCCGTATTTTCATGTGCACCCAAACACACGCCTTGGTGTAAAATATTTTCCAAATCTCCATTTCACCAGAAACAAACATAGCCTTAATGCATCAGAGCATTGTGGGTTCTACTTAGATAAACTGGTAAAATCTCTTATGATTGAATAAAAAATCTGAGATTCAATCTTTGCCTATATCAAAAGTTAATTGGTGTCTTAATCAAATGATAATATGCACAATCATTAGAGCATTAGCATCAGTGTATTAAATATTAAATTTTTTACATTTAACACACCAAACTCTAAAAAACCGGCATTTGTGTACCGTGTCAATCTATTTTTAGAACGGTACAATAGAAATTGTAAAAAAAAATTGTCATTATTTTATTCTACATTTTCTCTCTCTTCTCACGTGTCTTTCTCTTTCTCTACCGTCTACCTATCTTTCTCTCAACCTCTCTTTTTTTTTCTTTTTTTTTTCTCAGCCTCTCTCTCTCACTCTCAATCATTGGCGGCTCTACTTTTATGTGAGGGAGGTCCTAGGACCACCCTCACTTGTCAAAAAAAGAAATTTATACATGCAAAAAAAATTTTATATAAACAATTATTTTAAACTAATATGTTCTGTGTTCACCCTGACTTGAAAAAAATGTGTATATATACTTTTAAAAAATATATTACATACTAAATTAACCTTTTTTTTCTCAAAAAAAAAAACTTATTTTGACTACTCTAATAAAAATGTTGAACACCTTTATTAATAGGGATGGACCTAGGTAGGGACCCAAGTCCCCTTGGGTCCGATTTTTTTTTTTTTAATAGTTATTATATGTTTAATTTTTGTAGTTGGGCCCCCTTCCAAAACCTTAGGTCCTCGCTAAATTGTTTTGCAACTACAGTAAATTGATATAAATACCAGTTGACTGTAGTAAATTGTTAAAAATAAAATAAATATTTTATCAAGATTATATCTCTTTCTTCAATTAAAAAATTCAAATTCTCTCTCTTCCTTTATTATTTTAATGAGTTGTTTATATTATTTTAGATGAAGTGATAAAAAAATAGAATATTTTTTATTGGATGTATAGTAAAGTGAGGTGATATAATAAATAAAGTAACTTTTTGAGATGCTAAGAGCTAAACACTTTAGCACCACCATTGTGAATGCTCTAACTTTAACCAAAAAAAAAAAAATCCTAGCAAGCCTAGTTTTAAAAAAAAGCATTAATTTTTTTTGAGTATTTATAATTTTTTTATTACTATATGGATGCCTATTTGAATTTTTTTTTTCCCTTTGTACTCTGGCCCTTGCTAGTTTAAAATCATGCGTCCACCCCTACCTCAAGCCAAAGCATAGCACAACAAATCAACTACTTTTCTTAATCAATTGTTGGAAATGGGTCCAGAGGTGGATAGACTTGGAGCTTACATCCATCCCTAATCTGCAAGACTGCAACAGTTGAAACATCTTTGCTTATTTTCTCAACAATTTTTTGTTATACTCCGGCCCCCCTAGCTTGAAATCCTGGGTCTGTCCCTACCTTTACTTGATAATCATAAGAATTTGAGTTCAGTATATATAAGAGTAATGTAGATCCACAACATTTTCATAATAATTTCATAATAAATCTTATGTAGTAAGCTGTTACTAATTCTAATTCGCGTTCAATATTGACATGTTTTATCGTTGCATAAGATTTGTTATGAAATTGTTGTGGTTACTTTATTATTCTCATATCAACATTTTCAATTTGCACTATCTTTTATTAGTCTTTTTTTTCCTTATTCTCTTTGTTTGTACAAAAAATTGTAATATTTCATGTATTTGCATTTTTTTTGTGAATTGATATATTCAATTTGTCTCTTTGTTAAATTTTGTATAATTTAAGTTTTTTAATGATCACCCTAAAAAAAATTTCTAGAGCCGTCACTGTTCTCAACCTTAGTGTAAGCCAGCGATCTCTACTACAACCAATCTCACCAAGCAGCCAAACTCCACTACTACCGATCTCGCCCAGCTTCTAGTATTTCCATGTTGCCTTCTCGCTACCTCACCCATTGCCAATCTAAGTTGTCTGGGTCATGGGTTGATTTTGACAAAGATTTTGGTGGGTTTATGACGTGGGACTTGGGTGGATTTTGGCTGCTAGTTGGTGGTTTGCAGGTCAGTTGTTTTTTTTTCCCCTCGATGATGGTGAGTTTCATGTGGTGATGGTGCTTTACTTTTTATTTTCTTTACTTTTTTCCTCTGGTGGTGGTGGGGGGTTTATTTAATTTCCTCTAGTGGGTTTTTTGTGATTTTGGTTTGTTTTTAGATTATTTTGTTGTTGCAAGTTTGGTTAGATTTTGGTAGAATTGAGTTGTGGTCATGGTGGCCAATGGTTATTGGTGGTGAAATAATTTTTTATTTGGTTTGTGGGTTGTGCAATAAAATGAATATTTTAATTGATTGAATATATTATTTTAATGTATTGAATATGAAAATAGAAGATCTAATGCAGAATGTATCATAAAATGGTGTGTTAAAATAGATAAAATAGGATTTGGTGTGTGAAAATGGCAATTGAGATAGAACTGCTAATGCTAAATTATCTATTGTGGGGGTAAAAGGACCCAAGTGGGCATATGGGCCTTTGGACTGTAGCATGGAGGGCCAACCTGCTCCAAAATTAAACTCTACGAATTGGCCCATACGCCGAGGTTCCGGGGATACAGCCGAGGGCGAGCTTCTCCTCGAACAGATCCGAGAGAACTCAAAATTTCATTATGAAGGTCAAGGCACAACTCTGGAAAGACTAATGGTTAAAGGGGGACACCCTGAACCTTCTAGATGCACCGGTGTTAAAGAAAATATCAAGAGTAAAGGCTGCCACCTCCGCATTAAAGGCCCTGCACCTACCTCCCTGGCCGCATTAATGGGGAAGTGACCCTTGAACAGTAGGGTTGAAACTTCTAGTCACTTTCCAAAAAGTATCAGGGAAGGAAGTATTTAAGGGGGGTGAAGGCCAAAGAGAAGGGGAGATCTGCAATAAAGAAAGAAACTAAGAATTGTAACTTTGAAGTAAGAAACAGAAATAATATAGAAGTAGTCATCGGCTTACGTCCGAGGAGGCCAATTTACAACTATCTTTTGTTATTTACATGTGTTTGTAACTCTTAGCATGTTCTCAAGTTCTCAGTACTCCTAATCTAGGTTTCAAGCCCACACTCTACAAATTTTATTGTTTAAGGCTCATTGTGCCTGAGCCTGTAGTTGTCTTTGGGTCCAGGTGCAATTGTGCGCTTACATCTATCAAAAGCCCAATTCTTACTGGTAATATCAAAAAGCTCAATTATCTCATTGGCAATATTAAAAGCCTAAGCTAGTTACTTGGCACTATTAGTAAAAAAACTCAAGGTTGTTGATTCTTTGGAAGATACCATATGTTAATGATGAAATCACCTAAACTCATAACCACAATCATTTCAAATCTAGTTATGTACCCATGGGATTTATCTTTAAGAACCCATGGCTACTTATCTACTTCCAAAACTCATGGAAAGTTATGATTATTTGTCCTAAACACAGGAGATTCATATAAAAACCCCTGGTCCCTATTTATTTTACGTCCATGATGCTATGGTAGATTATTCATCTTACAAGCTCATCATTTAATTCATGACATGATTATTGGGTTTTATTTGGAACCCATAAACATTACCTATATTATTCTAAAAAAAACATGGAAATCATTATTTAAAAATAGTAGTTATTATTCACCAAGATTTTTGAAATAATTAAGCTTATATCAAATACTATTATTTTATTATCTTACAAATCATTACCCAAGAACCTATTACAAATATCTACTAAAACTCTAAAATATATAAAATATTTACTAACGATGAAAGCCCATGAGGATTAAAAAACCCATGGCAACATGTGTCAATATTTTCCATTTTGTAGGAACCACGAAGTAATAGAGAGGGAACAAACCTAAGTGAAGAGAGGCACAAAAAAGGCCCAGTTGAAGAGTTCAGCCCATGTAGACAAAGCCTAATTTGAAGTCCTAGCAAAGGCAGCCCAGGGCAAAAGATATAATCAACTGGACAACTTCTCTCTTATCCATCCCTAGCCAAGGTTCAATTGGAGGATTCCTCAAGAAGCAACCAGATCTTTATGACTAAACTAAGAGCCATCAAATTTTTGCCACTACCTTCCCTGATGTGGACAATGCCCAAAGGTTGGGCTGGCAACTAAAGTCTGATGGATCTTCCTCAAAGCTCTAGTTCTAGCAGAAGGAGGCCAAAACCAAATTACTCAAACCTTAACAAAACAGCTCCTTAAATGCCAAAAATGTTCAAGAATCGGTTCATGCACCAAGCCCATGAATCCTAAAAGGGGAAAATTTGGGAAAATATGGTTTGGAGGGCATGAAGGGATCTCCAACGGATTTTTCTGAAGTAAGCCTAAAATTTGACACCTAGCTTAGGGTGCTAAATCCTACTCTCTAGGGTTCAAATCTCAGTTGCAGCAACCAAGATTCTACCCTAATACCTGCCTTAAGCTCATTGGTTGAAGTCAATCCCAAGCATCTCAGCATTTCATGCAAGATTACCCAAATATTCACCTCCATCTGATGTTATCCAAAATAGCAAGACATCCCAAAAGAAAAACCATCATTTTTAGTCAAATCCTTGAACGAGCAATCGGGCAACCTTCTTACAGATCATCCCTACGTTTTTGGACTATTGCTAATTACTTGCTTAAGCTCCACTATAAAAGAGAAATCTCATTAGCTTTACCAACACACACCAACCCTTTTGAAAACTTATGTTACTCTTGTTATTTTGATCCTCAGCTCATAAAGAAAAGCCTTCTTTAGCTTGTAGACTAGTTCTCCCAATTCATAAATAACCTCCTTCAGTCCATAAAAGCTCACATTCATCTACCCAGAAACATTCCTTGCCCTTTTCAACAAATCCTAATTCCGTAAATGTTCCCAAATCAGTTATAATCTACCTTCCCCCCACAAAAGATTGAATACAGCTAAGCCTTCTCATTATTTCCCTTTATTTTACCACAAACTAGTTCACCCATTTACTTAAAAATAGCCTTTACAATCCCACATTTATCCTTAATATTTATTTCATAAGATCTTAGTTGAAGCTTCACTGCATTGAGCTGGAATCTTTCTCTCGCTTCATCTCATGCCAAATAACCTTTTTTTTTTTTTTTTTTACCATGGAACCTTCGGTCTTTACTTTTTGCTTTTCCATTGAAGGATATAATGTGTTTGTAACAATGAAGTTTTTTCCTCACATTGATGTGGTAGTAGCAGATAGTACCCTGGACCATTTTGATTGAAACACACAAGGATTTTCTAATGTGGACACTTAGAAATTGTTTGGGATGGGCTAAAATTTTCAACTTATTTGCAATTTTAGCTTATTTTTGTTATTATTCATGGGTTCCATTGCACTTTTTGATACTATTCATGGGTTTCATTGTATTATTCAACTTTTTTTCTACACTTTTAGCAAAAAGTTTTTATCTCCAGCTATGCCCATTTGTTTGCACTTTCCTCTGGTAAAAAGTGTTTTTTGAAACCCAAAAAATAATATTTGCATTTGGTAAGGTTTAAGCACTGCTTTTTCTAAAAAGCTGCGCTTTGAAATGTGAAGGCCTTGCGCGCTTTGGCACGGCAACTTTGAGCTGCAGTTGCAAAACGTACAAACGCGTTTTCTCAAAACAAAAATATTACCGTTGGTGGGTTTCTCTTTTTCTTAAATTGCCCATGGTTTTTTCTGCTCCTCTATGCTGTTGTGCAGCGGCATCTTGTCTTCTACAAAGATTACAAAAAAATAGCATCTAGTCCAAGTTCAATTCAATAACAAATTTCCAAATCCAAACACAAAAAATCTATAATAAATTCCCAAATCAGTTAAGGAAAAAAAAAATCAATCCCTTGCAAATCAGGATTCCTCAAAATGCAAAACAAAAAAACATCGGAATATAGAGAAATCTTCCCTTGTGCAGTATCTCCCTTTCGTCTGCTCTGCTCTAATCTAATCTTCAGTCAATGACCGGCGACCACCTCTCTCTCTCTCTTTGTTGTTCTTCAATTTCTTTGGGTTTGTCGAGATCTCTCTTTTTCATTTTGATCTTTCTCACTCTCTCCCCTTTGATGAAGTAATAGTTTAGAGGTGTTGAAACTTGATAGAAGACAATGTGAAGAAGTGTGTGGAGGAAAATAGAGATAAGGGAGAAATAAAGAAGACAAAAGGTGAAGAAAATGTGGCAGGGAAAAAAAGGGGGGAAAAAAGGTGTTGTGTTGGTTTTGGATATACGTGTGGTGTGGGGGAAGGGCATGAACAAAATTTTTTTTAAGTAAGCCTATGAAAAAAAAATTATATTAGAGTAATGTTATCTTTAAAATATTTTTACAACAATTTTTAATTAACAATATTTTTATGACAAATTTTAGTTAACAATAAATTATTATTATTATTATTATTAAGTAGTTTTTTTTTTTTTTTTGAGTAAGTATTATTAAGTAGTTGATTTAAGTATGAAATAAACTCTCTTATATATACATCAGGGGCGGAGAGAGGGGGGGGGCGTGGGGGGGCAGGTGCCCCCCCTGAACTGCCCCCACTGAACTTGCAAATTTTTTTATATATAATTATAATATAGTATATTGGTATGTTGTGGAATATGGAGTGGACGAAGTGGTAGTCTATAGCGGAGAAAAGTGAAAAGAAAAGTGATCAAAAGTGAAGATAAAGATCAGAGAGAAGGGAAATAATATGTGTGGAGGAGAAAAAAAAAAGAAAAAAATAATAAAGAAATGTGTGGATGAAGAAAAAAGAGATAAGGGAAAAATAAAATAAAAAATAAGAAGTTAAAATTAAGAAATGCTATCACAATATTTTTACAATAAATCTTAAGTGTAGGGTAGGTACTAGCTAATACTAGTGAATAAAAATAATTTAAGTGGTGTGTTCAAATTAAAATCAATAACAACTTACCACACATGATTTGTTGTGAAAGTATTGTACAAATGTTGGGAACATGGCACTTCATATTAATATTAGATGATTTTACAAGTCATTATATTATTGCCACAAGTGCTTCACTAGATGTGTTAAAAAAATACCATTGGAGAATTAAAACTATTACTGTTAGGTTTTGTTATTTTTATTCCTAAATTTAATACACGAAAACTAAATTCACGTTATTTTTTAAAATTATATATATATATATATATATATATATGTTTAACTTAGTTAAAAAAAACTTAAAATATATTTTTTTAATTTTTATTATTTAAAAAATTTAATTATATTATTTATGATGTTATCAGTTTGACCACCAGTCTGACCAAAAAACTGGTAACCAGTCTCTTTTTCGATTCTTTTACCGTACTGGTTTTTAAAACCATGATTTTATGTTAGATTCTATATGGTAATTACATTAGCATATAGTTGTTTATTTCTTTTGTTATTAATATTGATAAAAATTTTTCAAATTCATTTTTTTACTTTAAAAATCTTGTCTTCTAATCTTGCCCCCTCTGACCTAAATTTCTAGCTCCACCACTGATATACATTTGTTTTTTTTGGTAATTTAGAATTCAAATCACCATTTTTATAAGTACTAGCCAAACACTCAGCTTTTTTAAAAAGCACTTTTTAACAGTTTTTACCAAACACTCAACTTTTTAAAAAAACTCAATTTCATACTACACTTTTTAAAACCCCCACTTTTTAAAAAAAGCCTATTTAAAAAAGTTGAACCAAACTCACCCTAAATAAGCTATTTTCTAACGGACTTTTACTTAAATTTTTTCAAAAATTGACTGTTGGGCCATTAGTTTAATTTTACTTTACTGCTGGAAAATTTTATTTTCTTGCATTGTTGTAATAGAACTACTTCTGTATCAATTAATCATTATGAAATGTTTCTTTGGGCCTTAATGTTGTTCTTGCTAAAGTGCAGCCTTCATTTCTCACTTGGATAGGCCTTTCATTACACCAAAAGCGTTTAGGTGGCATTTCTAAGCCCAAGGTTAAGTCTCAGTTTGGCCTTCCCATATTTTATTCAAGAGCATTAATTTTTGCCCCCTAACACCCTTCTCTCTCAGTTATTTTCATAAGCAGTAGTCTGTGAACAAATTATCACAAATAAGATTCAAATTGCAAACCCTTCCATTCATAAGCAGATTTAAATTTATTTTCATATTAAAAAAAACACTACTATATTACATAGAAATAGCCATACATACATGAGAGCTATTGCATATCCATGCACCTCTCATAAACACTATGCACTTAACTATCAGTACATAATCTTTAAATCATTAACATTAAACACTTAACTGAGAAAGATATAAATTTGAGTACACTTTGTACTTTTGAAAGTATAACCATCACATAAAAGATTGTTGTCCTTGCTCAATTGATTGGCATTTCTCCTAGGTCGATGCTTAGGCCAGCAAACTTTGGCCATTTGAACATATAACTATCACGTGGATTACATTGGTTGCATTTCTCTCAAGTCTTTTCTACCTTCTTTCTTTACAACCCTAGTTATTTTGGGGAATACAAGTCTTACAATTCCAGCTAAAAGTCAAGGCTACAACTTGAAACACATGATCTCATAAATCTGTTTCAAAAAAAATTAGAAATACAAAGAAAAGTTCATTAGAAATACATACCAATTATGTTCATTAGAAATACAAAAAGAGAAGTTCATTAGAAATGCTTTTATTTTCGAGACCATGAAATATTTGAAGCAATAGTGGAGCTCCAGGAACATGAAATATGATTAGCACCACAAATCACACCTTTTCAATAGGTTTTTTTTTTCCCCCTGTTTTTGTCTATGATGTGAGGTATGTAAACTTTCATTAATTCAAAAGATGAAGTACACTGTCGAGAGTTTCATTAAGCAAACTAATTATGAATTGAATTGACCAAATGCATGTTCATGATGATGAACACACAATACCAAAATATTTCTCACCTTGGAGTCTATTACTAAATGCTAAGAAAATAAAATCTCCATCCATTTTCTAGAATAAGCTTCTAACAACTCAAAACAGCTACATATGATTTCATATTCCTCTTTCATCTCTCCCCTCTTGCTTAAACAAAAACTAAACATATGGCCCAAAGCCCAGATGCAACACTGTATCCATTGTTTAGCAGCTGTGACAATGTAGGAAAAATAAAAGAAAATTCTTTAGATCTTCAAATTTAACTTTAGTTTCCTACCTTTTTCTTAGTCTCTCCAAGCAACTAAAGGAAGTTTTGAAGGCCTAATAAATCTCATCCAAATTGTACACAAACCAACCATCTCACAGTTATATAATCAACAAAACAACAACGGACAACTACAGCGAAAATACCAGTTGTTAAAACACCCAATCTCCAAAAAAATAAAAAAACAGAAACAGGTGTACCTGATGTTAAGAAAACTGTAACAATCTATTAGCTTCAAACCCATATTTTGAATTCCCATATCAGACTGAACACTAATCATAAAAGCACTATTAAAAAAAAAAAAACCTTAAAACCAATCAACCAATTCAAATTTCAAAATACCAGAAAATCTAAACAAAGATGAGCATAATTTTGACAAAGCCCAAATGCACAAATGCTAAAATCCTAAGTATTCTAAGAAAATTAAAAATCGGCAGATCCCTCATTATATTTGGGAAGAAGAAGCTGATTGAAGGAAATTATTTTTATGTTTTTTCAAGTTGATTGAAGAAGAATTGTCATACTTCGTAACTCAAAATTCTTATGTTATTGATTTAATTCAGAAAAACATAGTACAATACCCACAAGAAAATCAACACTAATCATATGAAACAAAAAGTTGAAATTGCATATATCTACTTTTGCAAGTGGGTGATCCCGAAAACTAATAAAGAAAACAGGAAAGCAAAACAATGACAGTGAAATAAGGGTTTTATTGTTTTAATCCTTACCTTTATGGATAGCTAAACGGTTTTGATCCTTTAAATAAACCTTCATCTGAGATAAGATCGGCTGGATAATGGAGAGAATGCGAGAAGAAGCAATCTGGGTTTTCTAAGAAGAAGCAATACGTAAGAAGCGGAGAAGAGATAAAAAAAAACAACATTAGCATGTTGGACCTTGCTTCCAGTCTCGTGTTTCAGAGAGTCCTCTGTTCATTCGTTTTAGAAAAATCAAAAAATGATAACCCAGAGAGAAAGAGAGAGATAGAGTTACTGAGAACGAATGAGTAATAGGGCATGCATTTTGTGCTTCTTCTTATATACAAAAAGAGAGAACGAATGAGTAATAGGGCATGCATTTTGTTCTTATATACAAAAAAAAAAAGAGGGAAAAGTTAGGGGATAGGAAATATTTTTTCAGGTGTGTTTGGTTGGAGGGGTAAAAAACTCTTTTGTTTGGTTGGAAAGAAAAAGAGAAGGATGAAAAATGTATTTTATATAAATTGACTATTATACTCTTGTTACATAATATGTGAGGGGTAGGTGAGAGAGTATTTGTGTAAAATTGATTTCTCATCACTTTTCTCTCTTCATTTTCCTTCTAATTTGGGAGAATAAAAAAAGTGGACTCAGGAGGGAAAACTTTCTCCCTTATTTTCTGTCTCTCCTATTTTCATTCATCAACCAAACAGTGGAAAACAACATTTTTCACCCTATTTTCCTTTCCCTATTTTCCATCTTTCCTGTTTTCACCCCAACCAAACACACCCTAAGAGTAGTGAGGATTGTAGGGAGCGTACAAAGGCAGAGGAAAAATATGAGATGAGAGAGGAGAAGGCAACTGCCTTTTTTTTTTGGGGTTTATAAATGCATCGTCCATTTTCTTTTTCTCACCACTTTCCAAACAAATTCTATGCGGAAACTTCTTAATGGTTGTTATTAATAGGCAAAAAAGTAATTTAAGTGTTGAATTCAAATTAGAATCAATAACAACTTACCATCTCAGATTTATCGTGAAAATGTTATGAAAAACCCGTATTTTTATTTTATATATATAATTTTTATTTGTGAATCTAATTTATAAGTAGATAGAGCAATTTCAAAATTAATAGAAGAGTGGTCTTAATTTTTAGGCAATGTTTTAGTGGGAATTAGAGTTGCATTTTAGTAGGATTTCATATTGAGATCTTCAACTACTTCCGAGAGGGCCTTATGCTAGATACGAGTAGAATACATAGGGGTATAGTCCACAGGTAAATCAAATAAGATTTTGATGTATACCTTTTATTGGAAGAACGAATGAGAAATATTTTAGAAAAAGCTGCTACCACTACATTAAAGACTCTGCACCTACTTCTCTGGTCGCATTAATAAAGAAATGACATCTGAACAGTGGGGATCAACCTTATAGCTATTGTTGGAAGACTTCAAGATGGCGGTGGATGGGACAAGTATCTGGATCGGTGATCTAATCCATACGTGGAGGATAAAGGAAAGTAAAAAAGATGATATAAAAGGAAGAGAAAGATATTCAAGTGGGGGAGATCGAGAAAGAAATAGAAAAACACTGTACACACCACCTTCAATTTTAATCTATCTTTAGGACAAGGAAAAACAATATAAACTACCCTTGGCATACGTTCGAGGAGAATTTCTATTACATAAACAGTTTGTTGCATGTGAATTGGGGATCTAGCCCATCATTTTCGTTATTCAACATCCATAGAACCTAAGTTTCAAGCCCACTCTCTATAAATTTCATTGTATTGGGCATTTTGGGCCTATTCCCTTGGTACGGTTTGGTTCAGGCATAAATTGTGACCTTACAATTAAAACAACACTAAATTAATTGTTAAGATTTGTGTAGGTACTATACCCACACAAAAAACAAAAAACAAAACAAAACAAAGGGGTACAGTAGAATGACCCAATAACATGACTATTGATATTTGATTATCTTGAAATTTTGTAAGTATAAAGAATATTAAAAAATAATGTGATTCCAAAGATAGATTTGTCAAAATTTGTATTAAATTAAAAACTATTGAGTATTGTAGCATTGTTTAAAATTCCAACATACATACCTCTATAATATATATATTTGCGTTATGATAAAGGAAATTAGGTTATAGACATGGACAAACATGTGAGTTTGTCCCATAACAACTTCTAGTTATTGTCGCATGATTAGAGTATGACATTTTTCTAGGACATTACATAGTCGAAGGACTAGAGCGCAATGATTGCTTTAATATAAGTCCTTGCTGCCTACGAAATCATCAAGACTAATATTACTTCACCTCTTTTTGAGTCCTTATGAATGGACTTACAATGTTAGAGTGATAGGTATATCCACGAAAATGGTACACGTCGTTGATGTTAAGAATTAGTAGATAGAAAAGCTTGGGATAGAATGTCATACTTGGACGTTTAAGAATGGGCTGAAAATAGTTTTTTCTCATAATTTGGGTCCCTAAGAACTATTAAAGAAATGCTCTTTGATTGTTTTGCAATCTCTCCCTGAGATGATGATATACAATTTCATATGCATACAGCATACTTCTAAACCCATTGACTTTCTTATTCAGACAGAGTATCTAGTATTACCCCATGACTAATGTAAGTAACAATGTAACATGACTCATGCATCACATTTATATTTCTTGTATGCCAGAATATGTACATTTAGGTATCTCCATTGAGAATATTCAATTTTTGAGAGTTACTCACGCGAATTAAATTAGGATACTAAGATGCTTATTTCATGCTTTGCTAAGTATAGGAGCGAACATATCTTTTTTAGAAATACGGTGTAACATATTGAAATAGAAATTTGGTTTATGTGAAACCTAAGATATGTTGCCACAACTAAAGTGACAAAATTGCCTAATTCTTGATGGTGATAACGTAGACACTGCATTTTTTTAGACCTATACCCAAACTTTTCGGTCCCAATGACATAGAAAGCCCTAATCACTACCAAAACTATCAACAATATTTATGGAGCTCAACAACCCCAAATGCAAAATTTGGCCCAAGTTTCCAAGCCCTTTTATGGCCAATAGTCCCACATTAGCGTACACCACTTAGGAACAGGACCACTAAAATTGCTCATTTCCATTTCCAATCGATTGAGTGATTAAATATGGTAAGCCTTTAGCTGGCCAGAATAGATGAGAAACCCAAAGATCCTAAGCGCTCTATAAATATCACCCTCCATCACCATACCAAAGGCTCTGGAACCTTAGGCTTACTGTACCGAAACTCTACCAAAACACCATCATACATCGCCTTTGAGTTTTAAGCAATAACTAATCACTGGTTTAAAGAAAGTCAATAACAAGCAATAACTTGAGAATTAGTCACACTGTTGTAGCTAGCTTAAGATAAAAATTCAGTAATTACTTGAAGGAATGTACTTCATATTGATTTGGTATTTTGAAAAGCATTTATGTTTTTTTTTTTTTTCTTATGTTGATGAATTGTTTAGTTTTCATATTTATTTTTCATCCCACTGCTGTATAGGATCAGTTAGGTTGGATGAAATAATTAAATAATTGTGAATTCACTCTGATAATATATATATATATATATATATATATATATATATATATTCTTAACGATGTTAGTCTTAACAAGTTTTATTTATTTTTAATTATTTACTAATAATGAAGAATAATTAAAAATTATTTTGAAAAGAAAATATAAAGTATCCGCACGTGTAGGCAGGATATGGTCTAATATTTTCAATAGTAGTACACAATAATACAAGAGAGAGAGAAGCTATATCTCAGTTCTTGTACGCAAGATTAATACATGAGAGAGAGAGAGGAATTAGTGGTACTGGGAAATGATAGAAGGTACACTCATTGAAGTGGAGCTCATATTTTGTCCATAAAAAATGAGAGAGAGCACTAGTGTTGGCCGAGCTTTGATGAAAAAGTAAAAAGATATATAGTTCTTTTTATTATGCAAATGCAGCTAATTTGGGCTTGGGGGGATTCACCAAGCAAGTGTCAAGGAGGGCATCGACTGAAGTGTATTTGTGATCAGGATATAATTGGGAGGCCTCCAAGTCATTAGCGCTGAGTTCAAAGCTTGTCTGATCCCCTTTGATGAATATGTTGTGAAGGATAGACACAGGTACACTGTCCGGGAATGGCAGTGCTGCAAAGGAAGGAACAATAATTTGAGTTTACAATCTTAAGTAATACCATCAAGCTTATGTGCTAAGAGAGAAAGATGAATTAATGGTCTATAATCAACAACTCCGTACTTTTTGGAGTTTTCATCAAACTAATTAATGTGAATAGCAACAATAAATAAATAAATAAATAAATGCATTCAACATGCTTTCTCTTAATAAACTACTAGTCGACAGAGGAAAAGCTGCTGCACATGTGACATGTGTATGTACAAATATTCGGATTTGTTTTGGTCGTTTTGGACATGCCATTCAACATTTGCATTGTATCGAGTTTGAAATAGAAAGAAAAGAAAAGTGGACTCTTTTTTCTTTTTTTTTTTACAAAAAAGAAAAAGAAAAGAAAAGTGGTCTTGAGCCCCCGTGCACTGTCACATACCTTTTTCTTGTCGTTTAGTTTCGGGTTCGAGTCGTCTCACCAAAAAGAAAAATAATAATAGAAGTTATCCATGACAAAGGAGAAGCATCTCCTAATTACCTCTTGGTCCTCTTCAAAAAGTAGTTTCCAATCCTAAATAATTGGTTTTTTGATATATTTGTACTTTGTAAAACATGGCAACAACGAACCTAAACCCCATTTTATCTTTCCTAGTTTTTCTATGGACTAATGGCCTGTTTGGAAGTTTAGAGAGGGAGGAGAGTAGATGAGAGGAGAGTAGTGGGGAGGAGAGTAGAGTGAAATGATTACCCTCCATCTTGTTTGGATGTTTTTAAAATTAGTAAGGGGGAAGGGAGTAATTAGCTCTTCCTCTTGTTTGGATGTTTTTAAAATTGGGATGGAGAGGAGAAGAAATGATTAAATAGACAAATTTACCCATATTTGAAAATAAATTGCAACATTGGTCTATGATTAATTGGTTTGTAATTTTGTTAATTTAAAATGGGTAAATTAGAGAATTCATTTGGTCAATAATTTATCTACTCTACTCTCCCTCCAAATCTCTCCAATTTGGGAGAATTAAAAATGAGGGGTTAAAGGTAGTTAAAACCCCCCCAAACCCCTCCAAATCCCTCCCCTCCTTCCTTAAAAAACTTCCAAACAAGGATTTAAATTTCTCTCCCTCCCTCTACTCTACTCTCCCTCCTTTTTTTAAACATCCAAACAGGCCATAATGGACGCAAGTTAGACACAATTTTGTGTATAATATATTGAAATAGTTGATTGTAAAATGGATATAAAAAAAAAAAAATTAAATGTAAAAAGTTGTGGTAAAAAATGGTGTTTTGAGTTTGAGGTGCTACTATCTCAAAGGGACAAGCATCTCCTTATAAGTCACCTTTCAGAGCAGATAAAGACTATTATGATTACACGGCCTAATAATTTTTATTTTTTATTTTTTTTAAAGCATCTCTTTATCTCTTCAAAAAGTAATTTGCAAATTGCAATCTTGATAATTACAAATGGACGTCTTTGTTGACTGTTGTCAAAAACGGCAACAACAAATATCCTCATCCTTCCTCGACACCACATAAAATCATTATATGACAAATATTCTATAAAATAGAAAGAAAGAAAAAAAATTGAATCTTCCTGTGAGCAGTGTCTAACAATTTATAGAACATGGATAATCTGTACTCCTAAAATTTATAGACCAAGCATTCCTAGATATTATATTAAAGAGAGAAGATTTCTTACTCTCAGAGAGCTTCACTATTTCCTCTTCAGGCACGTTGATTTTTTTAAGAGTACGTCCTGTCTTTTTCTCCCATGAAGAAATCAAATCCAATTGAGAAACGATGTTTTTTGGTGGCCTATAAACAATTACCCTATTTTCCACCCTTGGATCTGTGGCTGCTTTTACTGTATAGGCTGCTACATCCTCCTCATAATTTAACACGGCTGCATAAACAAAATACCACAAAAAATAAATAAATAAAGTGGGCAAAAAAGCATATAGAAATTGTTAAAGTTTCATCGAAACTAACAGATTCTGCGGTTTGTGGACAAACAATTTATCCCTTTTAATTTGACATAATCATAGTTTAGCCTCACTCACCTTCTCAATTATCATATTTTGAGTCCTTAAAGTTTGGATTAAAATGAAGCCATTAAAAATATTTTAGACAGAATCTTAACAATTTCATTTTAGTCTAAATTTTAGAGAGTCAAGTATTACCATTAAAATTTTTTAGACTAAATAGTGATAATACCTCCGTGACAGAAGATAAATTGTAAATATATATGTCACTATTTTATGATTGAAAGAACCATATGTAAAAATGTCTAATAGTAATATGCCTTTTGGCATTTGTGCATGCATGGTTCCCACTTCATGAATTGATAGGTCAAATAAGTCTGTTTATTTACCCTTAAATTCTGAAAAGACCCGTTTTATTTAACGTTGAGATATGAGCACCTAAAGAATAATTCAGCCACTTGAAAAAGAAATTTAGAATAATTAACCAAGTCACCATCATTGAAAATGGTATAGCTAGAATTATTTTCGAGAATTCATAAAAAGTCATTGCCTCGAATTCGACGAAGTTAAGGACGGAAAAAAACCTACCCTTGGCTTCACCACTTCCATAAACAACAACTTCATCTTTGTTTTCATGAGGATGTAGCAAATAGTCAACAAAATAGGCTGCAAATGAGTTTGCAGACACATAAGTGTATGAAATTCCAGCCTCTTCAGTTGCCCTTCTGATCTTCCTTTTGTTTGCAAGCAAAGCCTCAAAAGGAGGCAATCCACTCACTCTATCAACTTCGTTTCCAAATTCTGATGGAACAAATCTCTGATGCACAAATATACACACGCACACACATACATATATATTAGGATAAAGCTATTAAATCCCATTTGTTATAAGCAAATAAACAAAAGGGAGGGATAGTCACCTTTATATTTCCAGCTTCTTTCATGGCTTTGATTATTTTGAATTGCTCAAGATGTTGAGGAACAGCCAAGGTAGAAATCACAACATCCACTTGACTAAGTGCTGTTACAAGCTTCTCATGCTCATCCAAGTCACCCTGTTCAATCAAATCATTTTCTTTGAGTTTTAAAAATCTAATATGGATTTCATAACCATGATATTACTAAAAAAAGAACCAAAATGAAGTTTGTAAAAAAAACCACATCCTACAGAGTTTTTAGATAATAAAGATTAGTACTTGGATAATGGTAACTCCCAAAGCTTCAAACTCTTTGTGCTGCTCTAGCTTGGAAGGGTCTGCGTTTGGTTTGATTGGGCGCACATAGGCAAAGGTTGGATGACCCATTGAAATGCTTGCCTTCACCATGTATTTGCCAAGGTACCCGGTGGCTCCAAATACCATAATCTTGCTTTTTTCACCAACCATGGCTCCTATAATTAGCAATGGCAAATGGGAAGGTTCAAGTGATGTTCAAACTCTAGAATACACGTTTATATAGAGAAATGTTGGTTGACAAATTTCATCCCTGTCCAACAGCTAGTACTAAAAAAGAATTTAACATTACGGTAATAATTGGTAACCTACATGGGTTAAAGTTGTACTTGTTGACAAGTCAGACAAACTTACTCCAAGTTGAGCATAAATTTTGTAATTTTAAAGAAATGAAGTCAAATTGTATATAAATATCAAGAAAAGCAAGTAAAACCATTTTGATTTGCTTACTTACTAATGAATTATTTTAAAAAAAGACCATATATTATACCTTATAATTTAATACTTAATATTTCTTAATACATGTCTAACTAGTTAGGCTCATAATTATAAATGTTCATATTAGTAGTAACAACTATTGATCTCAACAACCACCACAACATTTGGACAGTTGGTAACTCCCTCGGCACTAAGTATTTCTTAAAAAAAAAACTATTAATAGCAACAAAAAGGTGCTAGTAATAAAAAACAATAAATTTATATGTAAATTTCACCTCCATTGATAGTCTTTCCAAAAGGTCAAGGTATTTTTCTAAACCCCTCCATTATCAGGGTTTATTTTAACATGTGCGTGGTGTGTTAGTAGGAGTCCTGAATTGGATCATACTCCACTGATAGTCTTTTTAAAAGGCAAAGGTGTTTTTTTAAACCCCTCCATTATCAGGGTCTATTTTAACATGCGTGTGGTGTGTTAGTAGGAGTCCTGAATTGAATCATATTTACAGGTCCAAGAATTGCTTGGTTCAAATCATGCATTTCGCAAAAATACTATGCTACAAAGTAAATAGCCCTAACGCACTTAAGAATACTCTAGGCCATGAGTTCTATGAGTTCAAATAAACCGAGTCAATGACCATACGTATAAAGGATTTTTTTTTTTCATAAAAAAAAAATGATTAACGTGATTGGTACTTGTACAGGTTCTTTTTTTTTGGGTCCCTTTTCTGTTTAATGCTCACATTTTGTATAACAACAATTGAGATTTTTTTTTTAATGGAAAAGTTAGAAATTTCATTATAGGAAGAAGGAATTACATCACTGCTAATACATCATCAATTAAAACAGAAGAAAATTGAAATGGTAAATCCTCTAACCACACTGTAAATAAGGGCCGTCTAACAAATTTGGAGGCGTAAGGCGATATTTTTAAATGGGGTCTTTTTGTTATCACTTAAATAATATTTAATATCATAATTTTTAATAACAAAAATCTATTCTTTTTATTTTGTAATATGCTTTTTCTTTTTTTGGGAAAATGCTAAAGTTATAACAAATTTTACTAAAAAAACTTTCAAACGACGTAGAAATGAATGCGATTAGTGACACTTTACAGGAATGAATGATGTTAAGAATATTATAAATTTTACAACATGAGGCTTACAAAGATGTATCATTAATCACAAAAAATAATTCAAAAATGCATTTAATAAGTTATTAACGTCCACATATCATATTAATTGTTATATCAATTTGTAAAGTTTTCAAGTAAATTTAATAATATTTTTAGCATTTTCCTATTTGAATTATTTTTTGCGATTATGTGTGATATTAAGAAGGGGTTTATCACTTGCTCCGCGACACTAACTGTCGCATGCAGTTTTGGTGTTGACTTGTGAGTGTATTCTCTTATCTCATCCTCATTTCTTATATATATATATATATGTGTGTGTGTGTGTGTTTCTCAAAAAAAAAATCATTATTATTTTTTGATATTAGTGATACATATATTTGTAAGAAAAAACGCTATAGATATAAATTTTTTTACAAACTGATGATGTGATGAATGCTTATAGATAAAAAAAAAAAGTAATGTTATCGGTGGATTTATGTGAGAATCAGTAAGAAGTTGGACACAATAATAGTTTGTAACTGTATCATTGCTCTATTTATACGACCCATATATTTAAAATTATATTACCTCTAACATTATTCAAATTTTTTGAAATTTTTTAAAAGCAAAGAAAAATTATAAAACTAATTTTTTTTCTATATTATTTTTTTTTAAATATATTAATTTTTACCTCAAAATTTGAAATCTTCCACTAGGTGGCCTAGGCCTATTCCTAGAGCCAGTACTGACGGCAAACTCAGAAAAAATATCAACAGATGAAGCTAAAAGTGGGAGATTCCAATTTTAGCTTTGCGAGTCGGTAAAGGTCCCTTTATTATTAAATGTATGGTTATCCTTGGGTGACGTACAGTACTTTTTTAAAAAAAATTTTATTATGGGGAGTGTGAATAGTACTCGTAACAACATTAATTAGACATAAATATGCTAGCTGTCTTATTCATTTAGTACCCATCGTACATACATTAATTTTTGGTGGATAACAACATTGATTAGACATAAATATAATTGTTAGGCTTACATTGTATACCTAAAATAGAAAAGGTTGCATTTAATAAGCTCATAATCAGTATTATAAACAGTATTTTTGGTTTAGTGAATTGGTTATTTATTTATTTATTTAAATTTCTTCAAGATAACCAACTTGGTTTGAGCTTTTTTTTTTTTTTTAAAAGATCTTTATATGTTTACTTTCTACTTGTAATATAAACTTACATCGTATACACACAAAAAATAGCAAATATTATATATATTTGAAAAAAAAATTGTACAAATGTGTACTATATTTGCCAATTTTTATGTGTTTACAATATAAATTTACATTGTAAGTGTAATGTATATTTCTATATATAAAAAGAGTGAATGAGAAAAGTTACAGTAATTTTGCTACAATAATTTTGGTTTGTTCAACTTTCACAGTTTTGCTAGCTGTTTTTTTTTTTTTTTGGTGAATGCATAAAGTTGTAGTATATTTGCTATATTATTTTTGGTTTGTCCAATTCATGCTGTTTCGCATTATAATAAAATATTAACATCACAAATTGGCACAATATTTTCACAATTGTTGAGGTGTTAATTCATTATAGGTCAAAATAAAACAATAAAATATCATACTAAAACCAGTTACAACTAAAAATAAAAGTATTGTGAAAAAGAAGTGCTATATCCACAATCATTTTCACAACATTTTCATAACAAATTAAATATAGTAAATTGTTATTGGTTCTAATTTAAACTTACCAATGAAACTACTTTTTTGCCCACTAATAACAACTTGTAGTAACTTACTATTTATGATTTGTTGTAAAAATGTCATGGACATAACATTTTTTTGTGTGAAAAAATGTTAAGACATCTTGATGTCTTCACAATATTTTCAAAATTGCTGAGTTGTCAATTCTTTACAAGTTAAAATAAAATATAACAAAATTATAAAGGTATTATGAAAATATTGCATCATTCTGTTGTATTTTTAGAAATTTTTTGTTGATTTAATCAACTTTGTTGAGCCAAAATTCACTATTCCACATACAATTTTCTTGGGTTGACTTTTTGTATATTTTTTTCTTTACACACTATTTTAAGTAAAAACACATAGTTTTACACACAAAACAAAAACTTAGGAAAAAAACATTTTTCATCCTTTATGTTTGGGGTAGTTTACAATTTTTCCTTAAACATTAAAATTAAGTAATTTTTCCCTTAATATTTTGGAAAAGAGCAAACATATCATATTATTATTCTCTCAGTTAAACCCTAATGAAAACTTATGATTTTTAAAATATTTTATTGTGTAATATCTAAATTACTCTCACTAAAATTTAACATCCTAAAAATTTTCTTTACGTATTTTGAGTTTTAAATGATAGAAATTCTTAGAAAATTAGAATGATGATATTAGGTGTTTTATTTGTTATCTAAAGAACGTCGATTTTCTAGGTTTAAATTTTCAAAACTTATAATTTATCTAATGAAAAATTCGATAACATATGCCTTTTGTTATCTTTTTATATTTTATTTTTTATTTTGTTTTAAATTTCTTAACAAAACCCAATTGTTTATTATTGGAAGATGATGATATTCATTATCATTCTTAGAAGTTTTAGAAAGTAGATATATTGTCTCTAGCAAGTAGGTACTAAAAAACTATTATACTTAAATAAATATTTATATGTTCAATAGCTACCTTAACTTTTTGGTTGATTAAAATTCTTGTGCGAATGAGATTAACTTTTTATGACATAATTATCAAAAGGCGTAAATGCACTTTTAGTCCCTACATTTTGACCCGATTTCTATTTTGGTCCCTACATTTTATTTTTACCACTTTTAGTCCCTAAACCAATTAACGCGTGACGTTTAAGTCCTTACCGTCACCCAACTAACAGAAAATGCTGACGTGGCTAACGGCACAGTAAAATAATAATTAAAAAATCTATTTTGGCATTAAAAAATTGCCACGTCAGCTTTTAAATTAATTTTAATTAAATAAAAAAATTAAAAACAAAAAATTGAACATGAACAATCCCAGAATCAAGAACATGAACATCAACAAAAACAAAATAGATCAGACTGAACCACACCCAAACCAACAACAACAAACCCACGCCAATCAGACCAACAACAACAACAACAAACCCTGCAACAGTAATGTATACAAGAATGGATCCTTCCCCACTTCGATAATCCCCAGCAGAATTCAATGATTCTTTGCGAATCGGACTCAAAAATTTGTACAAATCAATCAAAATTTGATCAAAGAACCCCAACTTTCTAAACAATACCCAAAAATGAAAACCACACAAAAATGTGAAAAACAATCTATACAAAATCACAGGAATCCAAGACCTAAAAAACAAAATCTTTTCTGACATTTAAATCCAGAACCTAAAACACAATGAAAATTAAACTCTTCAATCTCCTGGCTTCTAAGATGAAATCTTTGTTGTTAGCATTCTAACTTCTAACATCTAACAAAGCTTCAAGTCCCAAACCCCATTAGAAACAAAACAAACCACAACACAACACAAAACTCTCTTCCACCGAGATAGAACCGGACCCTAACTTCACGCTCGCCGGAGCTTTCTTCTTTGCCGCCGGAGACTTCACACTCTTCAGCTTCGGTGCTTTCTTTGCCGACACCACCTTCTTCGACGGAGTTGTTCTCGTTCAAGTCCTTGCCACCTTCGCCTTTGGCTTCGCAACTGGTTTTGCCTTCGCTGCAACCTTCGTCTTTGGCTTTGGCTTTGGCTTCGCAGTCACGAACTTCGCCTTAGGCTTCACAGACGCTGCGGCTTTTGCCTTTGGCTTTGGCTTGGTTGAAACTTTCTTTGCCTTGGGAGCCACTTTGGTTGCCTTCGGCTTTGCAATGGACTTAGGCTTCGCCGGAGCAGAAACGGTTGAGGACTTCTTCACCGGAGCAGCAGGAACGAGCTTGAACGAGTTTTTCACCTTGACGAGCTTTTTAGAGGCGACGAGTTTTCAGATCTGAAAGCAAGTTTCAAACACACAGATCTGAAACTAAGTTTATAGAGGTGACAAGTTTCAAACACACAAAAAATCAGTTTTAGATCTGAAACTTTTGAAAAAGAAACAGTTTTTTGTTTTTAATTTTTTTTATTTAATTAAAATTAATTTAAAAGTTGACGTGGCAATTTTTTAATGCCAAAATAGATTTTTTAATTATTATTTTACTGTGCCGTTAGCCACGTCAGCATTTTCTGTTAGTTGGGTGACGGTAAGGACTTAAACGTCACGCGTTAATTGGTTTAGGGACTAAAAGTGGTAAAAATAAAATGTAGGGACCAAAATAGAAATCGGGTCAAAATGTAGGGACTAAAAGTGCATTTACGCCTTATCAAAATTCTTAAAATTAATGTCTCTTTTGATTAATGTAAATCTTTATATACTTTAAAAATCAAATGATTCATATTTTTGTTTTGTGATACAAATAAAATCTAGAATTGATCTTAATTACTACTTTTTTTCCATGGCAAGCACATGCCTTGCACGTGCTGCCCTAACTAGTCTAAAACTAAAAGGCTGATTTCATTTTCAAAGTCTTTTCAGTTTTATTTAACCCCAAAACATTAAAAAAAAAAAAAAAAAAAACCTCCTGAGTTTTGGAAAGGATGTGGGAAGGTGGATTTTTTTTTTTTTTTTGAATATGTGGGAAGGTGGAATTGGGATATATTAAGTAAAGAAGCTTTAATTTCGATTGTATATATTTGATAAGGTTGGGTTTTTCAGTTTTTGTTATTTCGCAAGGAGTATTGAAGTATTTTATAGATTCATTTTTTTTTGGCTAAATTATAATAGATTGTTTTTCTATAAAATTTAAATATTGATGAACTCTTTTAGTCTGTGATAAACGAGTGATATTAATCCCTAAAATTTTAAAAAATAAGCACTATTAATTTTTCTGTTAATTTTTTTTTTTATATATGTAACTTACAAAACAATGATATATAATGTTTTAATGAAAACTGTCAAAGTGTATGTAGGATAAGGAGATCTCTTTGGGTTTGGGCTTGAATTATTGGGAAAAGTACCAAAAAAATACAGGTAAGTTAAGATTATTAGAGCACTACTATCAGGTGTGGCAAATGCCAAATATTTGGCATTTAGCACACCAAACACCACTATTCAAGCCTCATGAGGTGTTCCAAATGTGTCAAAAATTTACAACATGCTACAGTACCATGATAAGTTTGGCACAGTACGGACCAATATAGCACATTTGTTTATTATTTTTTTATTCATCTTTCTCTCTCATCTCTCCGTCAGTCTCTTCCTCTCTTTTTTTCTCAAACCCCAATCCTCTCCTCTCTCTCAACCTCTCATCTTTTGTTCTCTCACCCTCACTACTCTTCCATGTTGATGTCGACGCTGACGATCACTTCCACGCCGATCTCTCTCTAGCAATGGTTTTTCTGTTTTTTTTTTTTTTTGGTTGTGGTTTGATGGGTGCGTTTAGACGGTGATGTGTGGGTTCAGATTGTGTTGGCTGGGTTCGGTTCCGACGGAGGTGGGTGGGTTCGGATGGGCGGATCGGTGGTGGGTGGGTCATTGAAGCTTTTGTGGTTGGGAGTAATGTCGGTGTCGATGACGGTGATGACGAGGTTGGAACCAAAGTTGGACTCTTTGAGGAGGCCGGAGTTGTTGGTGGTTTTGAGGTCGAGGAATTGAGGGGAGCGAGTGACGTGGAGGTAGCGAAGAGTGTGGGGGGGAAGATGGTGGGTTTAGAGTCTGGGTTGACTTGGATTATGAAGGTTTTGGGTTTGGAAGTGGGTGTGAGTGAGGGTGTGGAGGTGGTGGGTTTGTCAGGGTTTGTGGTTGAGGTGGTGGTGGTGGTGGGGCTTCCAATTTGGTGTTGGTGAGCTATGGGTTTGTTCTGAATTGTGTTTTGGGTTGTGGAGGATGTGGTGGTTGTATGGTGGTGGTTGTTGGTTGTTGGCAGCTGTGTGGTGGCTGTTGATTGTGTTTGATGAGTTGTAAATATTATTCAAATATGTTGTATATATTATTTTAATATATAGAATTGAAGAATAGAACATGTGATAAATGGTGTATTGTAAAATGATGTGGTAAAATAATAAAGTAGGTGTTTTGATGTGTTAAAATGACATAATGTTACAACAGCTGATGGTGATGCTCTTACTATGTAAATTTTTTTTAATGAACATTCAGTAGCCATCTCATCATTCTGTTAGACACGCACACAAAAAATAAATAATAATAACAGATCTAAACAGAGGAACTAATACTGCTTGTTTTTTTTAAAACTTTAGGAATTAAAAGTGTTTATTTTAAACACTATCATTAGGGACTAAAATGCCCAGAATATAAATTTTAGTGATCAATAATGTGTTTTTTTTTTCAATTAACAAATCCTTCATCAAATTTGATCTTCACTTTTGATTTTGAAAACTAATCAAAGATTAAAAAAAAATTATATGACAAAAAAGTGGAAATAGCATGAACAAAATTTTGTAAGATTTAACGTTTTTTTTTCTTGCCTAACACTTACTATAATTTTATGAAGTCATTTGATATATATATATATATATATATATATAGTTAAATTGGATCTTACTCATGATTCTATCAAATGGCTTAATGTGAATATTATATGGTGCGGTTTGGATTCAGCGTCCACGTTTTGCGTCCAAGTTTTGCCTTTTTTTTTTTTTTTTTTTTTTCCTCCAGCCGCAAGTGTTGACCCAATTTTCTGTGAACAGTGCATTCGTGCACTGTTTACGGACCCACAAATTTCACTTTTCAGCAACTTTTTCATTAAAAATGGGTCCCGCGGTACTATTCACACATTTTAAAATTATTTTACTACAGTGTTTTCAGTTTTCAGTTTTCAGTTTTCAGCAATAAGTTCTATCCAAACAGACCCTATGTCTCTTCTCCACAGGGCCCACTCATTTTTCTCTCTTTTCTTTTTAAATTTTTTCAAGTTTAATTTGATGTGAGAGATGCAAGAAGATCTTTATTTAGTATTATTTATGTTTGCAAGTTGTACATAACACCACTAAGGCATGGAAGAATGCATAGGTGGTTGAATTTGGATCTTACATGTGGAACGACTGTGAGCAAAGGAAAAAGAAGCGTTGGCTAAGGGATTTTGTTTTGGTAAGTGTTAAAGGCGTGACTGCCTTAGAAAGGAAGTAAGATTTGCACTTGACATAGTACTCAAGTACTCACAAAAAGGGAGATAGTGACTTTCTAAGGTCAGAAGCTATGAGGACACTCCTTATTAGTTGAATGCATGTTGGATCACATCAGAGACACATGTATCAATTACAGTACTCCTGATGTCCCTCTCAATGTCCAAGACTTGTTTCCCAAGCAGTAGCAAAGTCACTTACTCACGGGTCCCAATGCCTCGTTGGCGCAGTTCTTATCCTCTAGTTAGTAGATAACATCACAACTGTGAAAAGATTCAAAATAGAGAAATGATGACTTGATACCTGTCTTTGTACTCAGCCATATTCCTTAGAGTATAAAAGGAACATGTAGTTGTGTTGTTAGGGTAAGAACCCAAGTAGATATTTGTAGAAGAGGATAGAGAGTTGGTAGGAGAGAAGAATAACCTTGTTGTAAGAAATTGATCTCTTTTACACACAACACAATCTGAACAGAGCAAGAATGTTACATTCTTGCTCAAACCGTGATTTTTCATCCCTTCATTAGGGTTTTCCACGTACATCCTGTGTTTCTTTCATCATCGGTTTCTTCTTCTTGTTTAAATGTGCGTCTTTTTCACGTCCTATCATCATTTTCTTCTTCTTGTTTGAGTTTCATGTCAAAGCTAGCATCTTGTCAAGCTTTCTCATGTAAATGTATTGTTATATAACTTATTTTACTTCTCTATATAAGCTCAAATCTAACTTGCACCTACACAAGTCAATTATATTTTTATGTTTTAGGCTTTAGTTTTTTAGTAGGCTATTAGTATTTTAATTTGGAAGTAAGGTTATTTTTGTAATAAGGCAATTAGGGTTTCCTAGATAATTAGATCTAAGGTTTAGCAATATTTTATAAGAACCTATTGTACTAGTTAAGGAGTTAGTTGATATCTTGATGAATGAAAAAAAATGGTCATTTGATCTCTCTTTGGTATGGTACTAACTCCAGATCCCACCGTAGATGCTGAGTCCTAGTGGTTTCCTTGCTTGGTGGTGACTCCAAGCAAGGCCTAGGTACTAACTCCTAGGTCATATCATTTATTTTATTGTTGTTTTAATTTTGTTCTGATTGTCCTACGTCATAATCAATATTAAAATTATTGCACTAATGAGATTACTCCAATTCAAACTTTGTCATCAAACTAAATTGAAACACTACCTAATACCTATATCATACCAATATTTTAAAAAAGAGATTAAATTTTATAAGGACTTAATGTACATTATTTAGTTTACATTTTCAGGTAATTATTAAGTACTCCCGGAGTACCATAAATGCATACTCTCTTCTCTCACAGAACTGTGGGTCCCACTAATTAAATTTATGATGAGACCCACAATTCATGTAAAAGGAGTACGCATTTATGGTATTTTCGGAGTATTCAATAATTTTCCTACACTTTCCAATAAGGATATGACACATTATCATATTACTAAAACATAAATACATTTTATTACGTAGGATAACATCTTAATAAACATCATATTATAAGTTTTAAGTAAAATTAAGGTTGATGTGGTGCTATTAGGTATGGTAAGATGTATTAAGTTTTAAATTAAAGATTGGTGTGACAATCTTTAATTGGATGGTGTAAAATTCATGTTTTATACCTCATCCTTACTAAATTTGGACTAAAAAAATTAGCATTTTCAACTTTAATTCGATAATTAAAAACTAATTTGCTCCCATGTGAACAATTTGTTATAAAAGGAAAAAAAAAAAATCTTTCTCAAAGTAAAATACTGGCTACATTAGAAGACATTCACATGGGGAGAAGTGGAAGAAGTAATAAACAAGTATATATGTTTTGAATAGATATTGATCCTGTGGGGGAATCTAACAAATGTGCATCTTATCTCAATTTCGCATAATAGCCTCTCAGGCTCTCAGCTTGCTCTTATTATTGGATTTAATTATAGAGTTGCCAACAATTATGTAAAGATCTTTACATAATAAGCCTTTGTTAATGCTATTGTGCAGGACTCCTGATCTGTTTCCTTTGTATCTATTGCTTATTGTTGTCTTCTTCGATTTTTTTTTTAAAGAAAAAAAAAAGAGCATCTTTGGCACTATTGAGATATAGTAAATTTAATCATTTGACCACATACTTCTAATATTTCCTCTCATGTGTGGGACAAAGTTACATTTTAATAGGCGAGGCCCAATATGTGAGAATTTAAATCAGAGGAAGAGTGGATGAGATAGTGATCAAACTCAAGACCTCCCACTCTGATATTATGCTAAATTACCAATTGTCTCAAAATTTAAACTATTGAGATATGGTAATTCTAATAATTTAACCATGTATTTCTAATAGATACTCACGTGGAGAAGATATGTATTTAATCACCTAAATTGAAGTTTATGGCAAAAATCAAAGATATGTGACACAATTATTAATGTGTTTACAATGGTCAAGCTAATTGTTTGATTTTTTTCATAATTTTATTAAAATTCTTGGAGAGGTACCTGGGGTAAATAAGTAAGAGTAGCAAAGATTGAAAGGTAGAATTATAAAAAATTTTCTGTATGATCTCAACACGCATCATTCCATGTTAAGCTCATTGTTGCAAAGGTTAGGAAAATTCTAGGTGTTATTATTTTGCGTATATTTTATTATTTATTTAATTTTGTTAGGATTAAATAGCATATACTTAAAAGCCAGTTACATAAAAATATAAAACCAAAATAAACAGAATTGAAGATACTATATCATCTATTAAAAATAAATAAATAAAAAAAGAAGCTACTATGTGGTAGGTATCATTTGTTATGTTGCCTCAAGTGATTTTTTTTTTTTTGATAAATAAATAGTTGGAGGTGAGATTTTTGAACTCTTGACATCTTTGTTGAAAAAACTAGGGAGTGTCAGTTGAGTTACAAAACTCTTGTCACCTCAAGTGAATATTTTATGTTTTATTTTATATCCTTTAAATTCTTCTAGTGCCATTTAAAAAAAAAAAAAAAAATTCTTATTGTGCCACATGGCAAGGTTATCTTGTTCTTTTTTAACACACCAGTTAGCTCAAATGGTAAAGTCTTTGATGGTTAAATAAAATATTTAAGATTTAATCTCCGCCTACACAAAAAACCAATTAGTGTCTTAATCTAATGATAAAAAGCTATCATTAAAAGCGAACCTTATAGGTTGAAACTCTCTCAAAATTTAAATCAATATAAAAATTGTGATAAAAGAGGCCAAATTATAAAGCTCCAACCACGTCTTTTTTTATCCTTTCAAGATCAAATCATGATAAAACTTTAATCAAGCTATTCTTATTTTCTTTTATCCTTCAAGGTTAAATCAAATTCCATTAAAAAAAAAAAAATCAAACATCAAATCATGTCTTTCCTCTGTGTTTTTACTAATAGATTTATTGAATTATGCAATTTTTGCTTAATATCAAAGAATAGCGAAATAGTAGTGTGAGAGACAGCAAAACCTAGGGTGCTCTCAAAAAAGAGATTTGGGTACTTTTTCAGGGCACCTCTCTTTTTGGGTAAGTGGTGTGGAGTCGTCACTTATTTCTTATACAAAAAAAGAAAAGAAAAAAGAAATACAAAATTACATGATCAAAATGCTTCATTGTCATTGATTGAATAAAAATAAACACAATCTTGATAAATTAAACCTTACAAGGCTTTGAGTCCTTGTTAATATCTATGCAAAAGAATACATAACTTTTTGTCCTAGTTACAATCTACCCATAAATAAAAAGAAAGACAAAACACAGATCTACCTATCCAAAAGAACTAAGTTCGGGGGCTAAGTTACGAAATGGGAAGGTATTAGGCACCCATTCCACTCAGACAGAGTCTGCTCTTCTAGACTCTAATGACCAATATACCCTTTTTGCATGATGTGAATGATATGTTGCACATACATGACAAGCACTTGACTAACACTAATTTAAATAAGCTTAACTTATGAATGCATCATCTTTTTTAGAAAAATTAAGATCTGTTTTGTGAATTAAAAAAAATTGAAATTTGTAAAGAAAAATCAAGTCTGTTTTTATGCAAAGAAAGGAACAAGATTTCTGTAAAAAAAAAAAAAAAAGATTAGATCTGTTTTTGGTGTAAAGTTAAAAAATGTGATTTTATTAAGAAAAATCATATCTGCTTTGAATAGTAAAAAAAATGATTTTTGGTTTATATGTAAAAAAAAAAAAAAATCAGATCTGTTATTGAACACAAAAAAAAAACTTTTTGAGAGAGGATTCACACTTATTAGATAAATTTATATTACATGCATCACATATATAAAACTTCAACCTAAATTTTAATTTCTTCTTTTAAATTTCAAAATCCGCAATTGTATCAAAGAAAACTTTCTCTATAAAATCCGATCTGTATTTAATAAAAACACAGATCAATTTTGAGAGTTAAAAAAAATCAGATCTGTATTTAATGAAAATATAGATCAGTTTTGAGAGCTAAAAAAATCAAATATGTATTTAATGAAAATACAGCTCAGTTTTGTGTGTTAAAAAAATCATATCTGTATTTAATGAAAATACAAATCAGTTTTGTGTGTTGAAAAAATCAGATCTATATTTAATGAAAATACAGGTCAGTTTTGTATTTTTTTTTAAATCAGATCTGCATTTAACGAAAATACGATCAGTTTTTAATTTAGAAAATCAGATCTGAAAAATTCAGATCAGTTTTTAGTTTAAAAAGATCTTTGATAATTAGCAGATTTTGAGATTCAAGAGAGAAATCAACTAGAACATATCTAAAAAAAACTTTAAACAAAACATGGCAATTACATCAAGAATCAGAATTAATAAAACACCTTAAATCTACTCATGCATCATCAAATAAAATTAATGGAAAAAAACTAGAAAACAAAAAGAAAATGAATAGACTACCTTTTGCATGAGTGTACCCTTCTTTGTGAAAGGATATTTTAGGATTCAAAGAAATTTATTCAACTCTTTAAAGCCTAAAATCTTTTGCTTATAGAAAAGAAATTCCTAACGCAAGAGCCTCCAAAACGTCTTTAATGTAAGAGGAAAAAGAAAAGAAGAAAAGAGCTAGAAAGAGGGGTGGGGGTCAGAAAACGTGAAAAAGTGTGCTAAATTTTGAGAGGCATCCTCTATTTATAGAGGTTGGGATGTTCGAAAAATTAGCTGAATGATCAGAATATGAACTGGGACGCGTCCTTATCTCTAAAAAATCGAAAAGGATAAGATTTATCTCAATCCAGGAGCCCTCGGGCTGTGCCCACAATTTGTGCCAATCGGCACTTAAGAAGTGCCAAACGTCCCTTTTGGGTGCAGGACCCGCGTTTGAGTTTTAATTCATTTTGGACTCCTTTTTTGAGGTTTTTTTAGCCGGAACTTGCACATAGACGTGTTTTTAATCCATATTCTAAAAATTAAACTTATTTTCTGATGATTCAGGTCTCTACAACATTGATTATCTTGTAGATAAACACTTCAAAAAGTCTTGATTATCCACAATTTTGTAATTATCTGATTATCCTCTTTATTGTCATGCAAGCAAGCCTATTTTTAATACTAACTAACAACCAATCACAAAATTATTTAATTAATTTTAATTGTCTAGCCAATCAAAATTAATTTAAATTAATCATGTGTGGTTGGTTCCACCTAAACAAAATGCACGCAGACTGTGCAAATTTGATCATGTGATATTGTTCAATCTGACAGTCCAATTTGGAAATCGGGCATACCGTCACGACTGTTAGAATCTCAAAATTATTTTTTTGATATGCAATGAATGAATTAATGCATATAATGTAATCATGAATTTTAATTATATGAATGATCATTCTAGCTATCTTCCTTGATTAAATTATGGGTGCAAAATCGAGTGTCTACAAGTAGATATTAAACTTTCCATTTAAATTATAGGGCCAAATTAAATCACTATAAAAGTAAAACAATGTGTTAAAAGAGGTCAAATTATAATACAGCTCCATCCTCATGAAATAGAGGTAAATTTCACAAAAATACCCTGAGGATTGGGGTAATACCAATCAAGTCGGTAACATTTAAAAATTGACCATCTCAGTCCTTATCCTTAAATGGTTTGTAATGTCCATTACATCTCTCCTCTCTCTCATCCCTATTCCTAAGTCTCTCTCTTCCCTTTCTTTGATTCCGAGAAGAAGAAAAAATTGAAGAACAAAAACAATGACTTTCTCAGTAAAATAAACAGAAGGAAAAAAAAAAAGCTTGACCACCAACCTAGCAAATCTTAGAAACCTAGTGATAAGAATGCAAAATGTCATTCCCTTAATGTTTAGTCTTCTACACTCATTTGGTGCCTAAATGTACTCATTATTCTTATATTTTGATTTAGGATGCAAATGGAGGCATTAAGTGCAAAATGAAGCTAATTGGGCGATTCTGGACAGCTTTGACATTGCTTTGTAATATGAGCATACGGGCCGCATCAAGGTCGAAATAGGGCTTGAAGTTGCTGTAACTGCACTATTGACGTTATGGAACATTCCTTAGCCTGCAATTCTAATACGCAAACTTGATGGGGTTTATTTTCAGAAGTTTCCAGATCTGATGCACAAAAATTTCAGCTGAAAAACACTACTTTCCTAGTTATATTAGGGCTTTGTTTTATTTTTAATATTTTTCCTTAATTAGTCAGTTTTGGATATTATTATTTAGAATATTTTTAGGAGATTTAGTAGGCTTGGGAAAGGGGGAATTAACGTGTAAAAGGGGGAGGAAAAATCAGACTTCACACATGCCTCTTTCTCCCCTCTTCTCTAACTTCTCCTTCAAGTTTTCATCATGACCCGGCTTGGCTAAACTTTTATACTTGGTTGAAGGAAACAGAAACCTCGGAATCAATAAAACTGTGAGATCTAATTTTTTTACTGTTCAATTTTATGCTTTGAGTATCGGATGTTCTTCTATGCCTATTTTCATGATTGTCTCATTTCATTACTAGGAGGCCTACTAGTTTATTATTCGTTGCAATCTACTACTAGGTTAGATATCAAATCCGTAATTGTTTGATCCCTCTAATTTGTGAAGCAATCAAGATTTATGATTTGCTGTGTCAGAAATTATTAGATCTTAGGAAGAACGCTCGACTAAATTAAATACAACTGCTTGTGCTTGTGTTGTTTAGTTTCATCGATCTCTCTAATTCTTAAGGCTGCTACTAGATTAAATATTTAGCGCTTGTCTTGGGTTGTTTAGTAGTTAGGGTTGATTAGATCACTTGTTTTCTAATTAACTGCGACTAAGGAGAGATAGGAAAATAGTTCCAATAGTGAATATTCAAAGTGTGAATTGATATATACTTGCATCAATGATCAATTGTAAATTCTGGTGGTGGATGTTGACTTAGACCAAGGTTTGTTCTTTTGATTGATTTCGATATTTTAATTTGAATTGTTCCTTGATTGTTTCTCTTAAAGTTGTTTTCATTTTACTCAAAACCCCCCCTCCTTGTTCACGTAACATAAAACTAGGCTAGATACTCTCCGTGGGAACGATCCTTACTCGCACTACTACATATATTTTTAGAAGTATAGGTTTTATTTTGGTTGCCTGTGATAGCACACCAAATTTTGGCGCCGTTGCCGAGGAGTGATTCTAGTTGATTTTTGTGCTTCTTGTGATCCTTATTTCATTCTTGATTTTTTTTTTAAATCGTTAGTTTTCGATAGTTACAGTTTTGGCAGAATTCTGATTGCGGTAGAACTAGGCCTTGATAGTATAGTTTTCTGAAGGTAAACGATGTTCTGAGCAAGACTAGTTAATCCTTTGGGTTACTAGCCCCACCCTCTCGAGGCCAGATTCCACTGTTTTCTAGGGTTGTTAGGTTTTTTTTTTTAATTTTTTTTTTAGCGTAGAATTTTTATTTATTTTCATTACTCTAGATTTTTCCTGGTTTGTTTTTCATGGTTTATTAGAGTTTCCTTGATTGTTTATGACTGTAACTTGATCTTATAATCGAGGTGATTTGCAGTACGATCTAGAAATAGATAAAACTTTGCGTAGGTTAAGGAGGGAAGCTAGGAAAAATTTTGAAGAGCACAATCTAGCTCTTGATTCCCTATTTGCTAGTGATTCTGATTTAGAAGAGGAGGAAATCATGGCTGGAAGTCAAACTTTGAAAGAGATTGCTGCCCCTGATTTGAATCAACAACCCTTATGCATAACATCCCCTACTTTAGATGCTATTACTACTTTTGAATCAAAATCTGGACTAATACATCTCTTGCCCCCTTTTCAAGGCCTTGCAGGTGAAGATCCTCACAGGCATCTAAAGGAGTTGCATGTGGTATGCACGAGCATGAAGCCCATGGGGGTGACTGAAGATCAAATTAAATTAAGGGCTTTTCTGTTTTCTTTGAAGGATTCGCCTAATGATTGGCTCTATCATCTACCTTCCGGGAGTATTAAAATATGGAACGAGATGAAGAGGTTGTTTTTGGAGAAATATTTCCCAGCTTCAAGGGCAGCCAACATTTGAAAAGAAATTTGTGGAGTAAGGCAACATAATGGAGAGTCCCTACATGAATATTAGGAACGTTTCAAGAAATTATTTGCAAGCTACCCCTATCATCAAATTAGTGAGCAACTACTTATCCAATATTTCTATGAAGGCCTTCTACCCACTGATAGGAGCATGATTGATGCAGCTAGTGGAGGAGCTTTAGTGGATAAAACTCTCGAGGCCGCGAGAAACTCGATTGCAGATATGGCAACTAATTCTCAACAATTTGGCACTAGGCTTGACCCTTCATCTAAGCATGTTAATGAGGTAAACAACTCCTCCCTTGAACAACAAATTGCGAGTCTAACTTCTCTTTTTCGTCAATGGCTGTAGGTAATATGCAATGCTGAAGGCTTGTGGGATTCGGTAGTAAGACATCCAACCGATATGTGCCCAACTCTTCCAGAGGAGCCCATTAAGTAAGTGAATGTGGCAGGTGGTTTTCCTGGACAACCACAAAGGAAGTATGATCCCTATTTGAGCACATATAACCCGGGATGGAAGGATCACCCCAATCTTAGCTATGGGAATCCACAAATAAATTAGCCCGTGACTCAAAACCGCCCAAGTTGCCAACAATATAAGTAGCCATACCCCCCTAGACAACAACTAGGCCAAGCTTCTAATTCTGGTATGTCTTTAGAAGATATTGTTAAGTCTCTTACCACTAATACTTTGCAATTTCAACAAGAGATGAAACAATTTCAACAAGAGGTGAGGGCTAATATTCAAAGTTTGGACAATCAGATGGGCCAGATGGAAACCGCAATTAGTCAGCTAGAGGCGCAAAGTTCAGGGAAATTACCCTTTCAAACGGTAGTAAATCCAAGAGAAAATGCAAGTGCAATCGTTTCAAGAAGTGGTAAAGAGGTTGAGATTCCAGTAAAGGCATCCCCTGCATCGTCGAAGCAAGAAAAGGAGAAAAATGTCATTACAGACAAGGACATTCCCAATGAAGATGAGGTACCTAAGCGTAGTTTCCAAATCTTTCTGATTACAAACCAGTACCTCCTTTTCCTCAAGTTTTAGCAGAATCTGGAAAAGATGAGAAAAATAAAGATTTATATGAGACTTTTCGTAGATGCGAGGTAAATATTCCACTTTTAGATGCTATTAAATAAGTACCTCATTATGCTAAATTCCTGAAAGAACTATGTACAATTAAAAGGAAATAAAAACTTAAAGGATGTGAGAAGGTGAGAGTAGGGGAGAATGTTTCTGCAGTTATTCAAAGAAAACTCCTTGCAAAGTCCAAAGATCCATGTATGTTTACTATCCCTTGTACAATAGGTAACACTCAACTTGAGGAGGCCATGCTAGATTTAGGAGCTTCTATCAATGTCATACCATATTCTATATATGTTTTTTTGAAGCTTGGATCTTTGAATAAAACTGGTGTTGTGATTCAATTGGCTGATAGATCTATTGCCTATCTTAAGGGCGTAGTTGAGGATGTTCTTGTGCAAGTTAATGATTTGGTTTTCCTTGCTGATTTCTATGTGCTTGATATGGAGAATGGTGATCAAACTACTCCTATTTTGTTAGGAAGACCATTCTTAAAGACATCCAAGACTAAAATAGATGTTCATAGTGGCACACTTACCATGGAATTTGATGGTGAAATTGTTAAGTTTAATATTTATGATGCCATGAAATATCCTGATGATGATAATCCTGTTTATTCAATTGATGTGATTGATTCATTAGCATAGGAAGCTTTTGAACTTGATGGAAAAGATGGATTGGAAGTTGCCATTAGTAAGCATCTTGAGAAAGAGAACGAGGAGTTAGCCTTGAGTACTAATTTGCAGGAAATTGTTGCAGCATTAAATGATTTTTCGAAGCTAAAACAGTCAGGTAACGCTCCTCATATCACGTTACCAGTTTCTAACGAGAGACCTTTACCCTCTGTTTTGCAGGCCCCCATTCCAAATTTGAAGCCTCTCCCCAGTCACCTCAAGTATGTGTTCCTTGGAGACGGAGGAATGTTACCAATGATCATTTTCAATAAAGTTAGTGCACTGCAAGAAGAAAAGCTTGCGTAGGTCCTTAAGGAGCATAAGACGGCTATTGGTTGGACAAATGCAGATATTAAAGGAATTAGCCTGTCTATATGCATGCATCATATCTTACTTGAAGAGGGAGCCAAACCTTCCCTTCAACTGCAAAGAAGATTGAACCCACCCATGATGGATGTAGTGAAGAAGGAGATCCTCAAACTTCTTGAAGCTGGAGTGATTTATCCTATTTCGGATAGCAATTGGGTTAGCCCAGTTCAAGTGGTTCCTAAAAAGACTGGAATAACTGTTGTGAAAAATCAGAATGATGAGTTAGTTCCTACCCGTATTCAAAATGGGTGGCGGGTTTGTATAGATTATAGAAAATTAAATGTTGTTACCCGCAAGGACCACTTCCCTTTACCTTTTATTGATCAAATGCTTGAAAGGTTAGCTGTTCATTCTTAATATTGTTTCCTTGATGGTTATTCAGGTTAGTTTCAGATTGCAATTGCTCCGTAGGATCAAGAAAAGACGACTTTTACATGCCCATTTGGGACTTTTACATATCGTCACATGCCCTTTGGCCTTTGCAACGCCCCAACCACTTTCCAAAGGTGTATGGTTAGCATATTTTTAGATTATATTGAGCATATCATAGAAGTCTTTATGGATGATTTCACATTTTATGGAGACTCCTTTGATAATTGTTTGCATAACCTTACACTTGTTCTTCAAAGATGCATAGAAACTAACCTTGTGTTAAATTATGAAAAATATCATTTTGTGATTGAGCAAGGTATAGTTTTGGGTCATGTTGTTTCATCTGGGGGAATTGAGGTAGATAAAGCTAAGGTTGATATTATTCAATCTTTACCTTATCCCACTAGTGTGCCGGAAGTTCGTTTTTTTCTTGGACATGCAGGTTTTTACTGACGGTCTATCCAGGACTTCTCCAAAATAGCATTACCCCTATGCAAGTTGTTGCAAAAGGATGTGGCTTTTGAGTTCGATAAGGTGTGTAAAAAGGCGTTTGACAAGCTAAAAGAATTGTTGACTTCTACCCCAATGATCCAGCCCCCTGACTGGAACGTTCCTTTCGAGATAATGTGCAACACAAGTGATTATGCAGTAGGCGTTGTTTTGGGTCAAAGAATTGGAAAAGCGTCTCATGCCATTTATTATGCTTCAAGGACTATGAATGATGCCCAAAGAAATTATTCCAGTACTGAAAAAGAATTTTTAGCTATTGTTTTTGCTTTAGAAAAAGTTTCGATCTTATTTGCTTGGTACTAAAGTCATTGTTTACTTTGATCATGCAGCTATTCATTATTTGATGACGAAGAAAGAGGCAAAACCAAGATTGATAAGATGGATACTTCTCTTGAGTGAATTTGATTTGGAGGTCAAAGACAAAAGAGGGACATAAAATCATGTTGCAGATCATTTGAGTCGTTTGGTTCATGTGGAGGATGAACTTCATCTGTAGGAAACGTTCCCTGACGAGCAATTGTTCTCCACAAGTGTGACACTACCTTGGTATGAAAATATTGTAAATTATTTGGTTACTAATATGTTACCTCCTGGTTTGTCTAAGGCTCAAAGAGATAAGATCAACAATGATGCCAAATACTTTGTGTGGGATGACCTATATTTATGGAAGCATTGTGCAGATCAAGTGATAAGAAAGTGCATTCTTGAAAATGAAATTATTTCTATTCTCACCTGATGTCATTCTTATGCTTGTGGAGGTCACTTTGGAGCTAACATGATAGGGAGAAAAGTGCTAGAATGTGGTTTCTATTGGCCATCTTTATTCCAAGATTCATATTCTTTTTGTAAGTCATGCGAACATCGTCAAAAGACAGGTAATATATCCCAAAGGAATGAGATGTCACAAACCCCCATACTATTTTGCGAAATTTTTGGTGTTTGGGGCATCGATTTCATGGGACCGTTACCTGTATCTTTCGGTTATATTTATATTTTGCTTGCTGTCGATTATGTCTCGAAATGGATGGAAGCTAAATCTACCAGGACTGATGATTCTAAAGTTGTTGCAGATTTTA